>NW_024722368.1:0-24626 GCF_018991925.1 Homarus americanus
TTATATGCGGAGATGGCACACAGCTGGTTTGATGGAGCACGAATGGCAGAAGTCGCACTTCTGGTGGCTTCGTAAGAGCGGCAGGTGGTGACAACATCCTGTAGAGAAGAGGCAGTGTCGAGGGAGATAAGCTTCTGAATTAGCTCTTCGTCCCGCACGCCCATGAGGATAATCATCTTCAGCTGTGTTTCCTCAAAAGTCGACGAGTTCCCAGGACAAACGTCAACCTCCTCAGCGATGCGTCTGAGTCGTACGTAAAAATCGGCAAACGACTCACCCTCCAGCTGCTTACAACTGAGAAGTTCTCTCCTACGGAGAGCTTTGTTGTGGAGACCCTTGATATGCGTCTGTAAAGCATCCAAGACGTCCTTCACAGTCTTGTCTGTGTCGTGGGGAATTTGCAGGGTGTGCTCCAGGATACGTTGCGTCTCTAGGGTGAGACACATCCTCATCTGGATCAGCTGTTTCTCCCTAGGCAACCTTGATAAATCGACCATCATCGAATAATCGTCCCACCTCCGACGCCATTCACGGAATACCTGGAACGAGGCATCAGCTTGGAGTGGCGGTGGAATCTGAGCGAGTGCTTTCTGTGGGGGGGGCAAAGAAGTTGAAGAGGACCCTGCAGGTGCACCTGTGGACGAAGAGGCAGGTGTAGTAGCTGCTTGAAGGTTAACAGGTGCCAACAACTCGATAATGGCACTGAACCTGGCATTTTCTTGTTGACGTCTGTGATTCTCTTCACGCCTTCGTTCATCGTCTTCCTGTCGCCTCCTGATGTCGTCTTGTCGTCGGTTGTCTTCCAAAAACTGAATTAAATGAAGGAAGTGGACACCTGTTGCAGATTGCGGACGTGTGTAGTGGGGGCTAAGGGTGGGTGGGGCCGTTTGATCCACTTTCCGATCCACTTGGAGTCCACTTACTGCACCGACATCCGTCTGAAGTTGGGCTTCTTGGGTATCTGAAGAAAACCCAATAAATTCCTGATCTTCCATATGGCCTGGTTTATTTCTCTCACAATTACTGTAATTAATAAGTGAGCAGAAGAGCAATCGTCTTTAAATGGAAGATATCTGCGAGCGTCTGTGTGTGTGTGTGTGTGTGTGTGTGTGCGTTCGTTCGTGCGTGTACCTGGGGCGGGCTGGCTGGCTCACTCAGTGCCGGTCGAGACATGAACTGGGGTGGATGTCAAAACTTGAGCTCTCCCATAGGTCTTAAAAAGGTTCCCCCTCTTTTGTAAAAAGTGCAGGAACACGGGGAAACACATTAAAGACACTAAAGGGCACACACAACACTGAAAAAGCACTTCACAACACTGCACTGTAAATCCAGGAATATCGTGTTGAGGTACGCGCCGAGATCCACTGGACAAGAGAAGTTGACAATATGGCGGCTCCGAGAGAGATTCTGTGTCCACTCCAATTCTGAATAATGTGATGTCCCAGCTAAACACTGCGCCATGTGGGATACTCAGGTGGTCCTTACACTCAGGGGTAAAGGAAACACACTGATGTCAAGTCCGTAAGTTCTATTTCTGGTACAAACACAAAAAGGAGTTAAGCCAGGGGTAAACAGCGTCCTGTCTTGGAATCTCTCTGGGTATCTCTATCTGTGCATGCGCATACAGCGCGCATGTGCCCAAAGCCTGAACTAACACTTGGTGACAAAAGGGAGTATGATTATAAAACATATAATTAAGAGACCTGAATCAATAATGGTAAATAGTACAGAGTTACATATTACAGCCATATTCGTCTCATATATCTACAGTCGTAATGTTTAGTTTGTCCATAGTGATTAGTGTCCAGACGTAATCTTCGTTTAGTGAGTTGTTTTGATATGTCCCCTTGTATATCCCTCCTTCACAGCTTTTAGCTATTGTCCCTCCTGTTGATCTCGATGTTGGGATTCCATGTTTTGTTGTGGTGATAACTTTTAATCCAATATCTTCAGCAGATTCAGGTTGTTTGTTGTGGTCAGTCTCCATCTTCTCTTCTCTCCTCCTTATCCTTTGTCTTGTAGACTGTCCTTTTGTTGTTTCTGTCTTCTCTTTGTCACTTCTAGTCATTTGTCTGGGGTCTCTATCAGTCGCTTGTATTTCTTGTGTATTAGCTGTTGCTCCTTGTTCAAACCTTTTTCCTAGCTGTAGTCTTTCTCTGGGAATATCATCTCCGGTAGGTTATTCAATTTAGAAATTTTCCTCAACTTGTCATTGTATGATCCGGGTGCAATGGTATTGTGCAGGTGTGCGTGGATCATACTGATCATTACCTTGTCGTGTATTGGTTCGCTTAAGCTTAAGATGGTGTATTCTGGTCTGTGAGCCTCTTGGACCGCTCTCTTGGCTATTTCAACGTATGTCGTGTCATTCTTTCTTCTTCCCTTTTCCTTGTTTCTTGTTCCATGTACTTTATCATGTGTTTTTTCATTAGGCATGCCATTGCTAACGTCCTGTGTCCTATATGTGCATTCCCGTTTCTCTTACAGTTGAGACAGCCAACATGTGTGTTCTTACATTCAGTGTAGGTATGGTTGTCGCCTGCACAGTCTGAACAGTACTTTTTCTGTTTTTCTGGACAGTCTCTCGTTGTGTGTTCTTCATACTTGCAAAAAGAAAAACAAATTTGCAGATTGATAAATGTTTTCTTCTTTATTTGATGACGTGTTACTGACATGCTAAATATTGGAAAGCCTTGTTGTATTACTTTTTCAGCCATTGAAACTTCTTCAGAGGTAATCTTGAAAACATGATTGTAGTCTCTTATCTTGATAACTTCCTCGATCTTCATCCAACTGTTTTGAAGTCCCAGTTCATCTTTCAGATCTTCAGATGTCTTCCTCCCGATCTCCTGGTCGACTTGGCGAACAAAAACTGATCATTTTGCTTTTTGTTCTGGTGGCATGACAACAAGAAGTCCTTCATTGTAAAAAAAACATCTCTGGCTTCTTTTGAGGTGATTTTTTCTGATTCAGTCATCTTTACAGATTACTTTGAAAACTTCGTTGGTACTAAATATTCTTGTTAATGGGACTTGTAATTGTTATAGGTTATTTCTGCCACTTTTCCTCTTCCAATAGGGTGTCGCTTATCTCTGTGTTTAATCCTAATGCTTGTGGTCATTCATCTTCCCAGTTTACATCACAATCCTGCCTGGGAGCAGTGACCCCCCCCCCCCCTCCCTTGGACGGGCGTCGGGGTATATATGTTGCCACCTACCGGTGACCCCCGGACAAGGGCGCCCTGCACTATCACAGGTTCCCTTGCCAGGTCGACCTTATCGCTAAGTCCCGCCTCCCGTTCAACTAACGGAGTGCATGAGGGAATGAAAGGAGGAAAAAGAAGAGGACGTAGAGAGTCGGGACAGTCACCCTACCAAGCCACGTTCGGTCAGCCAATGAGAGCACCGCAGTAAACGTGCACGTATCACGCCACCGTGGGGCACCGCTGATTGGCCAATCCTGGACGTAGACACACGGGGAGTAGTCAAATTTGGGGGAGCCCAAATATATGATTTCCAGAAGCTTGATTGTTGCTCGTGTAATCTGAGATGGTAATTGCACAGTCGCTTTGATGTGTAAAGTCAATCACTAGGATTGCGTGTCCAATCACAACGAAGTTGCAGACTGCTCAACTACACAGCAGAAAAAAGGCAAGTCTTCACAGCTCCGGGTCCAGCAGTCTCTGCCCTCACGGCTGTTGTTGTTAGTGAGATTTGTCGGACCGTAGTCCAACACGGGCCTTTGCCTGTAGGCGGCCCGTTTGGTGGTTCCGGCTGGAGTTCTTGGAGCAGCCAGACCGGATTTGGGATTGGGGATGGAGGTTGTCCTACCTGCAGATATGAAAGGATACTGCAGGTTTGCAAGTGTGAGCGGACCCTCGGTCAGTGAACGCTGACCACCAACCCCCACTCTTGGACTTGGTCAGTTTCGGAGTGGCGCGCCCCCAGAACTGGGGTCCGCACTTGCTGGGGAAGGATACTTCCTAAGCTATCTGGGTGGTGGGTATCATGTGATGACCCGGAGAAGGTGGTGAATGTGGTTTGTTTGGGCCTATCGGGTAAGAGTGGCCTCTGGTGTTGTGTGTTCTTCTTGGAAGTTTCGAATTCTGTTTCGGAGACTTTGTGTGACTTCGCAGTCGAGGAGATAGTGTTCCAGTGGGTTGGCCGCTGGCTCCTGACAGTAGGTGCATTCCCTGACGACATTTCCGATCGACTGCCAAGTGCACCTGGCAGTCGTAGTCGATGAAGGCTAACTTGGGTTTGTCTTGTTTTCTTGTCCGCGAATGGTAGTTCTCCTTTTGTAGCCGCCAGCATTGAATGCGTCAAGGAAGCTCTTTTCGATGTGGAGCTTGGTTGTCTTTCTGAGGTGGTTCTTGATCTGTTGCACACTTGCTGGAACTTGAATGTGTTCGCTTCTAAAACGTGTGGCTGCCTTGGCTGCTTCGTCTGCCATGACATTTCCCCCAGATCCCTACATGACTGGGAATCCAGTGTAAGACGATTGGGCGATTTTGTCTTTGGAAGTCTTGTAGCTGTGCGAGGATCGAGGTTATGATGTGGACGTTGTCTCTTGGTTGACTGTGTTGCAGCGCCTGCATGGCCTTTTTTGAGTACTTGTGAATTATGATGGACTTGTTGAGTAGTGTTGCAGCGTGTTGTAGGGCCTTTGAGATTGCTACCACTCTGTTTGTAGGGTGGAGCAGTCATTGGAAAGTCTCCATAGGTGGGTCTGACCTTGGGTGTAGAAGGCCGCTCCGGATCTAACATGTTTTGGGTCCACAGAGCCGTCTGTGAAATATGATGCTGCATCAACCGGTGTCTCGGTGGCTATGGCTTCCTGAGTTATTCTTTTGAGGTCCTCCTTCTGGAGGTTGGCTTTGCTATCACCTAGTTCGGTGTTTTTTAATGTTGCTGGTGGAGGGCTCCATGGTGGTGGAACTACATAATACCTGTCTCGTATGTCTTGGATGTTCTTGACGAGTGTTTCTGCTTGCAGGTGCCCAATGACCTCGCTTGGCTCATGCGACCAGGTGGCCCCTCGCGCTCTGTGGTCGAGGTGGAGGGCTGTGGGCTTATCTGATCTACAGATTTTGGCGAGGAGACCGGCTGTCACCTGCTTGACTCGTACTGCTAGGGGTGGTAGTTCAGTTTCCATTTGCAAATTGCAAATTCTGATCCACATGGATGCTCCGAGTATGGTCCCGAGAGCATTATTTTGGAGAAGTTCTAGCTTAGCTATCTGGTCTTCTCTAAGTCCAAAGAGCGCTGGAGCACTGTAATCTACCAGCGATCTGATGGCGGCCGTGTAGTGGGCTTCGAGCACGTGTATCTTCGCTCCTGCGGTTGTGCTGGTGAGCGACCTCATTTTGTTGTGTCTGCTCTTCTTCCTTTGCCTGAGATACTCGAGTTGCTGCTTGAAAGTGAGTTTTCGGTAGAACCAGATTCCAAGACACTGGTGAGTGTTGGTCCAGACTACCGGCGTGTTTTGTATGGAGAGCATCATGTCTGGTGTGCCTGTGCAGATGGCCATCGCTTTCGACTTGGCTGGATTTATCTTGAGTCCAAGTCTGTTGCACTCCTCTTCTATAAGTTGGAGTGTGTGTTGCATGTTGACTAGTCTGTTTGCTCCTCTTACTATGAGCTGTAAGTCGTCTGCATAGCAGAGGAGCTTGGCTGTTTGTCTGAAAGGAAGTCTGACTAGGTTTTCCATCAGGACATTGAACAGCGTTGGACTGAGGATGCCTCCTTGTAGGGCTCCGTTTTCATGGACCCTGTAGCTTGATGTTGCTCCCTGAAAGAGTACTCTTGCTTCTCTCTGTGTGAGCGTCGTTATAATGGCCAGTGGATTTGCTAGTTCGAAGGTCTTCTCCAAGTCGAGGAAGACCACCAAAGCTGGTTTATTGTCCACTGTGCTGAGTATCTCGGCGATGTTGTTGCCTGTGCCGGTGTTCTCGGTGTAAGCAAAAATGTGAGAGTGTGGGCTGCCTACTTTCCACTTGAGTCCGTTGAGAGTCATTCTTTCTCCCGTCTTCGCTATGCAGCTGAGGAGGGAGATGGGTCTTGGTTTGTCTGGTTCTCTGGGCTTCGGAATGGGCTGTATATCTGCCGTCTTCCATTCCGGTGGAAGTCTTTGTGCTGTCCACGAAGCATTGATGACTTGTAGCAAAGCCTCGTGTCCGGCTTCTCCGGTATGGGAAAGCATGGAGTAGTAGGGTGTGTCATAGGAGGGAAGATCAGCTAAAACTAATGGCCCATCACTTTTTTGGTAGATTTTAGTGTATATAAACAGAAAATAATTTCAGTTTCAATATTTTGCAACCTTTTGCTAGGTAAATTTTAGCGTGAAATCTATCGAAAATCTAACGTACAGCTGCATTAGTGCATTACAATTAAATAGTGAACATTGCTTTCTGACTTCATTCTTTAACAACCCAACTAACAATATTTTTTTCTGTTTCAGATTCTGATGCATTTATAAGTTGATAATATTTGCGATGGCTGCTTGTGTCAGGACGAGGAACCAAAAATCCAGCCATCTCAGTCACTATCTTGGGTCTGGGAGAGAGCTCCTGAAGTCGGAGTTGCCTACATTGAGAGATGCTTTGAGATACGGTGTTTTAATCAGGCAAATCAGTGAAAAGAACCAAAGAACTTACACAAACAAAGACATTGCCAGTGATATGACCAAAGCTGTCTTGGCACAGTACACTCTGGCTAACGCTCAGTTCAAGCCTCCAGTCATAACAAGTCAGAAGAAGATTAGTAGAGACTGCTAGCCAGTTGGGAAAAGGCAAGAGATATCTCTCTTGGGAGAGGAAAACTTGCAGTTATGACAGCTTTGCCAAGCAACTGGACCAGTTATTTGACATAATTACTTGCAAGTGCCCAATTGTTCTCTGTCCTGAGTTTGATGCGATCGTGACTGTAAATCTGAGGCCCACATCTCCTGTATTTGCAAGCGTGAACTGAAGATTCCTGTGATCGAACTGGCATTTGTCAAAGCACAGAGAGAGAAGACTGGCAGTATAGGGGCTCTCATGATTTCTAGCCAAGATATTCCGGAGTCCAAGAGACAGGAGGCTGCCACAGAGAGACAGAAGAGGAGAAGAGTTGCCGAGGAAAAGAGACTTGAGGAGGCCCAGGGTGAGGTAAAAAAGGCCGATGATTGGAGTCAAGCTGATTCAGAGTTTAATGACTTCCCTATGGCTGATCCGAGTGCCGACCAGGAGAATGGTGACTTTGTCCCTAACCCAGAAAATAATGATCCCAAACCTTCCAGGCATAAGATTCGAAATAGGAAAGATATCCCGAGCATAGCTCTGGCCAGCATGCGACACCACACTGGTCTCAGAGAAACTGCAGAGATAGCAACAGCTGCCTGGATTGACGGTGGTTTGATAACACCTGATGATGTTCACCTGGTGATAGATCATAACAAAGTAAGGAGAGCTCAGGAGAAACTTGTCAGTAACCTAGAAGAGGAGTTTGATAAGGGGATAAGAGAAAATGGAATCAATTGTTTGTTCTTTGATGGGAGAAGGGATGACACTAAAGTGTTCATGAAAGTTGGAGATTCTGACAAGTTGTTCCCTGCCATGGTGAAGGAGGAACACTACTCCTGCTGCAGTGAACCAGGAGGGAAGTATTTGTGGCATTTCACTCCAGAGAAAGATGACATCAGGAAACCAGCTGAGATAGTGGCAGATAACATTTGTGAACTGGCTCAGAGAGAGGAACGGTCTGTGACCCTGCAGGCTATTGGAGGGACAGCACTACTACCTAACACAGGGTGGCAAGGGGGTACCACAGTGATAGAGCGGATTTGGGAGGTTGGTCTGGATTGTTTGTGACCTCCACACCAACGAGTTGCCACTTCCAGAGATAACGATCCAGGGAGCTGATGGAAAGATTCCTTTCAAACAACAGATGGTCTGGTCCTTCGGCAAGATGCTGACTCTGCCACTGAGTTAGAAATAAACTGAGTTGAAAAAATCAAGGTTGGCCCTCCACTTGTTGAGCTTGCACATACTGTCATTGACGACCTGAGTACTGACCAGTACTATGGTTACATGATTTGCAGTGCCATCAAAACTGGGGTCATGCCTGATAGACTTGTTTACCTGCAGATAGGTCCAGTCTCACATTCTAGGTGGCTCACAACGGCTCTCAGGTTCTGCAGAATTTGGGTCGCTCATCATAAACTGAAAAGGAACCAGCTTCACAACCTGAGACTTATTGTCCAATTCATCGTGAGTGTCTCACTTGCCAAATTGGTTCAACACCAAGGTCAAGCCATCGCCTCCGGCTGTCCGATAGCATGTTCTTCTTCCAGCTTGAGCTCCTGAGAGTCAGCCATGAAGGTTGTTCAGATTTCAGAGCAGACTGTGAGGAGATCTTTCCTGTATGCTCTATCCTGAGGCAGTTCCTGGCAGACAATGCTCTGCAGTAAGGACAGAGGAGGAGAGAAGAGTGCAGTCGCAAGATTCTTGATATGAGACTTATGGAGAGGATTCTGGCAAGGACGAATCAGCAGGACGATTCTTCAGGGTCTGTGGGAAGACTCTTGAAGTCAACGAAAGGACTCACTGATCTCATAGATCTGGATAATATCCAAGCTGGCAGTGAGCTCTCTACCTGCAGCCTCACCAATGTTCAAGTCAGAGCTTTCCTGGACAACCCCATGCATGTCCCTGCCTGGCCCTCGCACACCCAGAGTATAGAGCGTTGTGTACAGCAAGTGAGCGAGGCCAGCAGTCACGTGTACAGCCAGGAGAGGAGGGAAGGCTACATCCGAGCTCAGGTGGTCAGCAGGGAGGTGATGAGTAGAAACAGAAGCAAGAAAGACATGTTCTCTATGGTGTGCAGCAACACCGGGTCGTAGTAGTAAAACCGGTTTTTGTATTTGATGATTTTGTTTTCTAAAGGAATATTAAATTTAATAAATGTGTCAAGATCATTCGTTTCACTATTCTGGATCATTTTCATCCTAATAAATTAACCTGATACATTTACTTTACTTTAAATAAGCTATTTAGTGGTGTTGGTAAAAGGGTGGGAATACTGAATTTTCATAAGATTTCAAGTTAAAATTTACCAAGCAAAAAATAAAAACTTTTCAAATCTGAAGATATCACATGATTCTGCACATAGAACTACATCATTAATACCATGGGCCGAGTTTTCAAACTCAAAAAAAAAAAATTCGCCTCCGTATGACACACCCTAATGGAGTAGGTTATCCTGTCGGCCCCTGGTGCTGTGTCCTTGCTTCGTTTTATCGACTTCTGGAGTTCTTGCTGGTTGAAAGGTCTGTCGGTGTCATCTTCACTGTTGCAGGCCTCTTCGATCATCTGGAGTCTGACCTGTCGCAGACGCCGTTGTGTCTCCTCCGCCTGTCTCGGGAGGTTTTTCGTTGCTGCTCGGTCAGAGAACATTTTTGCAAGTCTCTCGGCTTCCTCTTCTGGGTTGGGATGGGTTGGTGGTGGTGGTGTTGCCTTCCCAGGTGCCCTTCGGATTTGGGCCCACATCTTGCCGAGGGAGGTGTGCTCATTCAGTTCGGAGCACCACTTGAGCCAGCTTACGTTTTTTATTTCTTCCTTCTCTTCCCTGGTATCCTAAACTATGACTTGCAGGAGATGTCTGTTTGTGTCCATGGGATGTCTCCTGTAGTTTCTTCGGGCCATGTTCACTCTGTGGTTGAGTTCTTTCACCCTGGGACAGTAGTACCAGTAATCATTGTACTGTCTTGATGTGGGTTTTGGTTTTGGGATAGCCTCTTCTGCCGCTTGGTGAAACGCCTCGACCAATTGTTGGTGGAGGGTTGTCTCGTCCACGGGTGCTGCGCCGGCCGGCTGTGATTTTTCGCGCCACTTAGCCAAGTGTTTCTTAAAGAGTCCCCAGTCTGCCTTTTGGGTATTGTATCTCCATCTCGGGGGGGTGGAGTGGGGAGTTTGTTCACCTTCAGCGTTGTTAGGGTGGCGAAGTGGTCGCTGGTCAGCGTGGGGTGTATCTGCCAGGAGGCCGAAGGCTGTAGTGCACTGGAGACGAAGGTTAGATCTAGCCTTCCTCCCCTAGTGTGGGTGGGCTCTCCGGTGTTCAGGAGGCAGATCTCGGGTGTATCTTGAAAGGTGGTGTATAGGTGTAGGCCGTCTTCATTTGTGGGGCTTGCCGAGCTTAGGAAGGGATGATGTGCGTTGAAATCCCCTCCTATGAGTGTGGCGTGGTCAGCGGCTGAAGTGAATAATTGAGTCACCTCCAGTGAGCCCCTTGGGTTCTTGTAGATGTTGTGGACAGTTATTTCCCGTTCTTGGAGGGTTACTTTGACGGCCTGTGTCTCGATGTTTTCCCCCACATGGCAATTGCTGCATGACCTCGGAGGAGGGTATGGTCGACTTGACCAAGATCATACATCCTCTTGTCGTCGCCTGCGTGAAATGCATCCTATATGTCTTGTAGCCACTGAATTTGAAACAGTGGTGTTCTTGTAGGAGTGTTTCTTGTAGCAGTATAATGTCAAGCTTGTCCTTGGCTGATGCTTCTTGCAGGAAGTGTTTCTTGTTTTTGACGCCCTGAGCATTCCATGAAAGGATGTTCAGGGTGCTAGTGTTTTCCACCACTGTTTCATCGGGGACTTCTGGTGGTCCTTGATGGATATGTTCAGGTCTGATTCCGACTGGATCATGTTCATATCTTCTTGTTCTGTGGTGGTTTTTGCCTTATGGGCCGTGGTTCGGTTCAGGGGAGCTGAAACGTCCAGTTTCTTTCTGGGAGCTGACGGTATCTTTGGTTCCCTGGTGGCCTTTTTCGGTGTAGAGTGTACCTCGGCTGTCACTCGTGTGGGGTAGGGTGTGTCAATTTAGGGGGTGAACTGGCTAAATTGAAAATCGAGTAATTTGGTAGCAATTTATTGTAGTCTTTAAGCATGCAAAACAATATTCTGGCATAAATTTTTTTTTATAATAAGTCCTACCTACATCAAATGGATTTTTAAATGTACATATTTGTGAATTTATAACATAACCAGCGTTTGCACGCATGTTACTGTTTCAAGTTTCAAATTATTATATTTTATTATCCGTAGTCTATTTGAAAGTAACCAATGCCTTCATACTCTCTTTGCTTTGGTTTCTTGTCATCAGTAGTCTGCTTGCTATTTGTGCTTTGATGTAACCTTCTCGCCTCTCGTGGCTGTAAACATGGCCCGCTGCTTCTGTGACCATTTTCACACATCTCTCCACACTTTGAGTGTGGGAAGGCCACTTCGGCACCTGCATTGGAGTCTCTTTAAGGTTTCTCAATTCTTGGCTAGTTAGACTTGTTTTCAATGGTGGCTCTAAGACTTCCAAACTCAAGTCAACCAATTCTGACAATTTGGTGGCATTGACGTTTATTGGGGGAACTTTTCTTGAATGAAACGAACAGTCTCCCAACTGGTCGTCATCTATTAGCGTTCCTCTAATCTTTAGAATGACTTCTACAGCCTCGGTTCGGAGATTGGTACATTGACTGCAAAGCATTGCTTGCAAAACTGCTTCTGATCGAGCATACCAAGCGGACCTTCTTGCCACAGGTAACACGATGTCCCTCACTACCTTCCTCTGTGTTCTTACTAGCTGCAATTGAAACAAAAGGTGATTGGGCCCATCCACCCACATAGGATTAAGTTTCACACTAAACCACTGGGGAAGATAAACTCCAATAATAAATTCAACAATTAACCTCAAATTCTTCAGCACTTTGCCCTTCAATTCGTGTTTGGAAATCCAAATCCTGCAGAAACGAAGAGCTGTAGTTAACCAACGGCTGTGACTGACAGGTCCAATCTCCAAGAGAGCCAATGACTGAGGCACTTCTCCTGATCTTATTGCTTGGGCAATACGATAAGCATAGGATTGATCTGTGCTGAGATCTTTGATGACTCCTTCAGACAACGCCGGAAGGGGAGGGCCAACTTCGACCTTTGGAAAGGTTGTATTTATTTCTAGTTGTGTTGCTTCATCCAGCATGATGCCAAGGGGACCTGACCACTTGTTGTTGCTCTTTGTAGGACCATCAAGTTCCTGGATGAGATGACGAAGAGGTAGCTCGCCTGTATGTAAATCACATACAATCCAAACAAGTCTTCTTCCTAGTTTTTTCTCTAAATGCGTCATTACACCCCCCTGCCATCCGGTGTTCACTGCAGTTGAATCTCCACCAACAGCCTGCAGTGAACTGCCAAGTCCTCTCTCCTGAACCCAACATAAAATATGATCAGCAATGACCTCTGCATGTTTCTTCCCTTCTACTTCAGTTTCGGGAGCAAAGTGAAACAAAAACCGACCACCAGGCTCAGAACAGACAGAGTAGTGTTCTTCTTTGATGAGACCTGGAAACTTTCTGTTCACTCCCTCTACTTCTAGCAAAACTTTTGTGTCATCTATTCTTCCATCAAACAAAAGACAGGAGAGCCCTCCCTCGCTTAAATCTTTTTCATGCTGATCAGATATTTCCTTCATTATTTTTTCTTGTGCTCTTCTAATTTTATTATGATCTATCACCAAAGATACATCCTCTCGGCTGATGAGGCCTGCATCTATCCAAGCGGCAGTTGCAATTTCTGCAGCCTCACGAAGTCCAGCATGGTGGCGAATACTAGCTAAAGCAATGTTTGAAATATTTCTTGTGTTGTATTTCATTTTCTTTGGTAAAGGTTCAGATGGCTCTTTGGAACTATCATCTGATGTTGCTTCCTGTTCATCAGAAGAACTATCAAAGAAGTGATAAACATCTTGACACAGCTCTTCCTCTCTTTGGATGGCTTCTTCACTCTTCATTTTCTTCTTTTGTTCCCTCTCTCGGATTTGTTCTCTCTTCTTGGCATTAGCAATCTGCTTCTTTGTTTCTGAATAATCTATTGAACCCATTTGCATACTTCCTTGGCCTTCTGCCTTTGTCCTCTGTGCCTTTATAAATTCAAGCTCTAAAACAGGGATCTTCTTTTCACGAGGACAACCACAATCAATGTGGGAATTATTTTCTCTCTTACCTGAGTGAGAACAGTTGGATTCAGAACATAATTGTATGGAGCACTTGCAGGTCAAAATGTCAAACAGAGTATCAAGTGTGTGCAGAAATTCATTTTTCCTGGCCAAGTTTCCTTTACCAAGTGATGTTTCAACTGCTTTGTGCCATAATTTCGTTAGTTTTAGCTCAATAGTTCGACACTGATTAATCACAGGTGGTTTGAATAGTGCATTAGCTTTTGTCCATTGATGCAGAAGAGGGACTATCATGTCATTTATGAGTTCTTTATCTGTATAGTTCCTTCTGTCCTTTGCATTTTTTTCTCGAAGGAGTAACCCTAATCTTAGCATGTCTCTCACTGTTGGAAGTTCTGATACAGGAAGCTCCTTCCCTTTACCAACTAGCAGGCTCAAGTGGGTTGACAACTGACTTCTTGTCTTCAATTTTGACATCTTCACACTATCTGACAAATAGAAAAATATTTCAATGTTTCATAATTCAATTGTTGTTTCAAAAAATATCAATTTGTTTATCAAAAATGCTGTAACAGAAATAACATAATAATTTCTTAGAACATAATGTTTTATACAATGATATAAGTAACTGCGACAATCAATATGCCCTACTTACAATAATTAAAATGTAGAATTCGTCTGGTAGAGTAGGTGCAAGTGCAATGAGAGCAAACCACCGTCTATGATATCTAGAAGGAGAGTGAGCCGGGCGCCTTATCCTCACGCTTGGTACAAGTCAAAACAAGAATTAAACTGTCCCACACGGAGAGCCTGTTCATGTTCATGTTCTGACATGCATATTGTACACAAGCTATAGAACCATAAAATACTCCATAATCCATATGCTTACATGAGATTAGTTAATATCAAGTGAATAATTCTAATCAAGTCTCATTAATTTGTTGAAATACTGATATTTGAAACTTTAAGGTATAATTGATGTAGGTGAGGGTTATTTCAATTCATTTTTGTTTGCTAATCTCAAGTTTAGACATAAAGAGGCACAATATTTTGACTACCAAATTTGATTTTTAACATGTTGACAAAATTGACACACCCTAGTGTGGGGGCTGGCGTGGCGTCCTCCACTGAGGTGACTGGAGCTGTGGCGACTTGCCCGAGGACGCTCCCCATGAGTATTTGGAGCTGTGTAGGCTGGAGCTTGTGGCCCAGTAGTCCGGCTAGGCCCTCCGCGAAGGTTGTCAGTACCTTGGCTAGGTCTGATACGTGTATCATTCCTTCTGGTGCCTTGGTGTGTGCTTGTTTTGTTTTTTCCGTAGTTGTTGTCGTTGTCTGCTGCTTGGGTGGCTGAGGTGTGGCCGTAGAGAGGCCAGGAAACTGGGCTGCACTTTGGGTGTTGACCGGCTGAGGAGGTTGGCTTTGTTGTTTTGGCCTTTGGGTTCCCCACACGAAGGTACTTGGTGGGGCTGGTGTAATGGTCATGATAAGAGCTAACCTGAAAACCTTAAGGATTCATATTACGCTCAAACGTCCACAAAACCTTCCGAGTCCCCCAGTGGAAACGTCCCCCGTTTTCTCTGTTTCCCCCGCCTTTGTCTATGGGAGCAGACGCTGTATGCTGGGACCTGTTGCCATCCATTCCTTTGTAATCAATTTAATTTTGCTTTCGATAGCTGAGTCAGAGCATTGTTAGTGAAGATAATAGTAGAGAATGAAAATGAGTTCATAGTCTCAATTTCAACGTCAGAGGGTACCGTAAATTAATTCATTGGAATAGGAGTAGCTGGACTCCCTGGTCTGGTTTGAGTGAGGGCACGCGGGCATTTTAACCGTTAGTAAGTGCCCGTCCCTTCATCCATACAGGTATGCCATTCCACGCTGTGTTGTAATTTGCCCTTCTTTAAGTGATTTGACCCAATTGATAGTTGATTGTGCAAGTGTTACAGTAACGTAGTTGATATGCTCTGAGTAAAGTCATATTTACGTCTTTAACGTCCCCTGAAACGTGTTGTTGTTGTCACCGGTTAGTAAGTGCCCGTCCCTTCATCCATACAGGTCCCTAACGCAGCCTAGGCCGTGTCTGTAGGGTGGATGTTGTATCCACTATGTCTGGGGACATGTCCGAGGTCCAGTAGGATCAGTTACCTTCGTGAGACCCGGCCGTCAGACACTTCAGACCACCTATAGCCCCCATAGCTGGCTCGTCTGGCCCTAACGCTCGGTCCACGAGGTGACCCCGGACCACCAAGCCACACACCACTACCAGCCCCCATCATTGGTGGATGAGTGTCTACCTCAGTAGGGCTATATTTGTGTGGTGGAATTAACCCACTGGGATCTCCAGAGTTCGTCAGATAGTACTCCATGGTGGCTGGACCCCATGGCTGTTGCTTGAGTAACACTCCTGACGACTGAGTGTTGTAGTGGCAGTTGCCCTAGTATGTATGGTGCTAAGTGACTATCATAGTTGTGCTATTGAGTATGTCCACCCAGTAGGGTTGGAAGGGTATTGAATATGTCCACCCAGTAATGGGGTGAGTATGTTGAGCCTGAGGGCCTAGTAATAGATTTCGTCTGTTAGTACAAACCAATTCTTTCTTCTAATTTCATATTCATGTTTAAATAAACTTTGTATTTGTATAATTGTGTATATTATTCACCTACAGTATTTACCGTTATTTCTTCCCTATTGCTTGATACTATCATTACACCTACCCACGAGCCTCCTATCGTCACGCTACCAATGGTGATATATAAGAGTAAAAGGAATTGTTACTGGCACACAGGCCCTCATGAAGGGTGGCAGCTCAAGCCCTCATACTGGTGTGTAAGCGGTGGGGGCCGGACTTGCTGCTGGTCGGTTTGCCTGGACCCTCTTTGTCCTCTCGGAGCATCCAGGGTTCCAGGCGTGGTGTTTGCCCCCGCAGTTGGCACACTTGGGAGCAATTTTTTCCCCATTCTTCAACTTGGTGGAGCAGGAGTGTGTGCCGTGCTTCTGCGCACAGAAGGCGCAGACTTCCTAGTACGTGCACCTCATCTGATGGTGCCCGTATTTCTGACATCTGAAGCACTGCAGGGGCTATGGAACGAAGGGCCTCACTTCGTAGATCCCCCAGGTTTGGAGGTCTATGGTGCTGGGGGGTGGACCGTAGTGTTTTATGAGCACTTGTTTTGTGGTGGCCGTCTTGTCGGTCGGGGGAGAGCATCTCTTGGGATTTAGGATCTTTGGATGGTTCTCCAGGGGTTTGAGGGGTAGCTCCTTTGGGTATCGAAGGACTACCGACTTCATCAGTTTCTGGGCGGGGTCCAGCTTGGTTGATGCAACGGTGGTGGTGTTTTTCATGTAAGTGTCGAGGGTCCTTGTCTTTGGGGTGAATAATCATCTCTCCCTTTAGGTTGGGCCTCACTGAGAAATTGGCCAGTGGATTTTATTTCTCCATCTCTGTGATGGCGGCATATGTCGTTTTCGTGTCCGTTTTCGAGATCCGGTTGGTGGTGGTGATGGGTGCCTTTTGGGCTGCTTGACGGATTTCGTTTCCCGAAAAAGCACGTCGGCGTTTTTTTTTTTCAACCTTCGTCCAGTTGTCGTCCTCATTGGCGGTGGCAGTGATGGTGGAGTTGTTGAGGGCGGTGGCAGTGGTGTGGATGACGTTGTTCTTGGTTTTCAGGGCTTTGTGGAAGGCCCGCAGCTGGTCCGCTTTCTCTGTGCAAAGCCTGTAATGGTTCGGGTCATCGGGTTGGCGGTTCAGGCTGGGGTCGCGGTTAGGAGGGCGTACGCACCCCATAACCGGTGGTTAAGTGTTGTTTTCTTCTTCTTTGAAGGTTTTTCTGTTGTTCAGAGCCTACCTATTCCTGTTGAGTAAGTAGCAGAGGAATTTCAACACTCCCCACAGGCACTTGATGGTCCGGGTGGTCGTAGAGTGGTTCCTGAGCTTCTCTCACAGAGCCCCGTTTGGGGAACCTACTTCCTAGTGTATGTGACTGCTCACAATTATAGACGTGAGCTAAGTGTGCCTATTGGGTAAGGATGAGGATTGCTACCCTCTTTCCAGGTGGACCCACACGATCACGGCTTGCCTACAGGCAAAGGCCCGTGTCGGATTACGGTCCGACAATCTGAACAACAACAACAACGTCCATGGTTCATCTGAGAACTGCACCTCGGCGAGGTAAGATCTTCTCTGCTCCCGAGGTACTACGTGAACCTGACAATGTTCACCTGTAACCAGGCGAAGGTCGTAAGACTGTACCCAGTCAAATGCCCTTCGCGCAAGCAACTAAACCTCCTTGTCCTGAGGAAGTTTTTTGACTCCTCAGGAATCACGGGGGTAACAAGGGTCGTCCGCAAAGACAGTGGTGGCCTTATTGTCACCTTCGCGGAATGGGGAGAGGTTCAGCAAATAGCCAACATAACAGAAATTAACGGGATCCAGATACTAGTCGAAGTCCGCACAGAGGACAACTTGGTGTTGGGAGTCATCTCCCTCACCGAGATTGAACATCTTGAAAAAGAAGAACTGGCCGAGCTGATCGGAGACCAGCTCTCAATAGTACGGAAGCTGACCAGTGCAACTGCACTGGTTGGCTTCCCCAAGAAGCTACCAAGCACCGTTTTGCTGGGATGGGAGAAGATCCCAGTAAGACCGTATGAAAGAAGACCAACAAGATGTTACAAATGCCAGAGGTACGGCCATCTGGCAGGGAAGTGTCGTGCTCGGGAGGTCTGTTGCAGTTGCGGGACACCCGGGCACCACGACACCAACTGCTCGGCGGCCGCCAAGAAATGCGCAGCTTGTGGTGGCCCTTACTCCTCCTCCGACCGGGAGTGTCCCAAGTGGAGAGAGGAGTGTAGGGTGGCTAAGCTGCAAAGTAAGAAAAAACTGAGCTACACGGAGGCTCTTCTTGTAGTGAAGACCGAAGAAAAGAGGAATCAAGACCAGAACAAGACCACAAAAAATAAAAATGAAGACCCAAAAGAAGACCACAGAAAAGAAGCCAAAATTAAACAAGACCGAAGAAATCGCTATATTAACATTAACACCGTTTATAGACGTTTACGAGAATATTCCAGAACAAGACCAAGAAGAAGAATAGAAATTGAAAAGTAAAAAAAAAACAAAAACAAAAGGAAGAAGTCCAAAGAAAATGACTGCAAACAAACAGCTTCGGCCGAAATAGCCTAACGGCGAAGTGGCCAGTGATCCCCAATACAAGTACAAGTCCATGGTCTCATATTGTTCCCCACAAAGTACACACAGAGTTGTTTTAGCGACTGTAATGGGGGGGGGGGGGTTTAGATGTAAGTATAGATAGAATATTTAGTTGTAGGAATGAAAAGAGAGGAAGTTTGGTAGCGTGGCCGGGTAGTTATTTACACTTGCATATAGTTCTTGGGGGACATCTTCTGAACACCGCCTCTAATGATACAGCTATTTATTATTGACTCAATGACACAGACACATTAATAGAACATTATATTTACGTTACTAGAACATTATATTTAAGTTACTAGAACATTATATTTACGTTACTAGAACATTATATTTACGTTACTAGAACATTATATTTAAGTTACTAGAACATTATATTTACGTTACTAGAACATTATATTTAAGTTACTAGAACATTATATTTACGTTACTAGAACATTATATTTACGTTACTAGAACATTATATTTACGTTACTAGAACATTATATTTAAGTTACTAGAACATTATATTTACGTTACTAGAACATTATATTTAAGTTACTAGAACATTATATTTAAGTTACTAGAACATTATATTTACGTTACTAGAACATTATATTTAAGTTACTAGAACATTATATTTACGTTACTAGAACATTATATTTACGTTACTAGAACATTATATTTACGTTACTAGAACATTATATTTAAGTTACTAGAACATTATATTTACGTTACTAGAACATTATATTTAAGTTACTAGAACATTATATTTAAGTTACTAGAACATTATATTTACGTTACTAGAACATTATATTTACGTTACTAGACACTGACTCTCGGACACAAACTTGAAATGAATACACTTTCCACTGTAAGTAACTCACCCTATGGATAGCTCTGACAAAGACTCACGTGTGACCTGAGGGAGGACTAGCGGGTGCTGCTGGACTATGTCTCCTATGGGAGACTCTGCTTGCTGGTGACGCGAGGCTGGGGAGGGAAGTCTCCTTCCCGACCTCGACTAGTGACGAGCGTGACTCCGTCTTCCGTCGATAGTGTTGTGAAAGTTGTCTGAATTTGAATCCGGCGTGGAATAGGGTGCAGGGCCTATATATATATGAGATCTCCAACCGGCAGATGACCTCCCATAATTAACACTAAACTGGTTAGATCTGGACAGCTGTGTTTGCCCAGGTGTGGTCATTTCGCCGGTCGGTAATGCTTTCTAATTATTACTACCCAGGTGTGTCTTGGCAAGGTGTGGTTTCCATATCACGGTCATATCACCCGGTTAACTAAAGTACTTTGTGGCCGGGGTCAGGTCTCCTGGGTCCCTGTAGGGTGTGTCAACTTATGGGTGTACCTCTCATCTGTTATATGTGTTGTATTTCTCTGGGCTGTAAGCTGTGGTCTGATAAACAATCATTACTGTGCAACTTACTGTGTATGAATTGTGCAAATATAATACCATTTTGAGAGTTAATACTAAAATAATTAGACTATTCTAAATGGACTGTATTGTTGCAGCTTTTTATTCATGGTCACGTTGTTGTGAACTGCTGCACAACTAGCCTTGTATGTCAGCTAGGACACTTGACAGCTCCGGGTCCATTATTAAGTACTGTACCTGTGCCGGTTACATAAGAACATAAGAAAATAAGGAGTCTGCACTAGGCCGGTTGGCCTGTGCATGGCAGCTTCTGTCGAGAGTTACTCCCACTCTCCATCATCCATGAATATATCCAGTCTCCTTTTGAAACTTTCCAGCGTTCCAGCACTTACTACAAAGTTGCTAAGCTTGTTCCACTCGTCCACCACCCTATATGTGAACCAGTTCCTTCCTATCTCCCTCCTAAACCTAAACTTATCCAACTTAAATCCGTTGCTCCGAGTCCTATCCTGCTCGGATATTATAAGAACTTTATCTATATTCCCTTTATTGATTCCTTTCACCCACTTAAATACTTCTATCATATCTCCCCGCACTCTTCGTCTTTCTAGGGAATGCAAGTTTAGTTTCTTTAACCTATCCTGATATGGAAGGTTCTAAGTCCCGGAATAATTTTCGTCATTCTTCGCTGCACCGACTCTAGTGACTTGATATCCATTCTATAATAAGGGCACCAGAACTGAACCGCATAATCGAGGATACTTGATCTCCTGTGAAAATCTTGAGGGGAAGACACCAATTACCCACCTGTGCCGTGTGTATATACAAGACCCCACGCTTGACATCCAGTGTTTACACTCCCGACATTTGTTGTGACCGGCAGTCCTGCACTTCCAAACCTACCTATGTTTATGTTGCTCTGTACCGCCATGCCGATTATAACTGGTCAGCATAAAAAAAAAATTCTCATGGTTCTGGATCAAAACAGTCTGATTCTAGTGTAATTGTATGTGCTGAACTCAATTATGTCATTCGTATAGCTGTATCAGGCTCAGTTTTCCAAAACCAGCATATCTATATATTTAGTGTACCATGCTATTCATACAGTAATTTATATGCTCATTGGCTCCACTTATGCAATTATTTTGTCCTGATTTGTGCTTTTTTGTTTGTTTCAGTTTGCATATCTACACCTGCATGATTTGTAATTACTCTGAAATTAACAAAACATGGAACGTCACAAGTGTGTGAACGGTGCTGACAGTTTTTGCTACATATGTGGTGCCTTCACTCCTGGTAGCCTCATGAAACCAATCACAAAAGCTGTTCGACTGAACTACAAAAGTTACTTCAAATGTCATTTGGGTGACCAAGACAAGAAATGGGCACCTCATGTAGTCTGTAAGTCTTATGTTAACCACCTGAGCGAGTGGATGTGTGGTAAACGAAGTTCAGGAATGCCGTTTGCTGTACCAATGATATGGCGTGAACCTAAAGACCACAGTAGTGACTGCTACTTCTGTCTCACATATATTAAGGGAATAAAAATCAAGACACGAGGCAAGGTACAGTACCCCAATATTGCTTCTGCAATCCGACCAGTACCGCACAGTGCTGAACTTCCAGTCCCAAATCCACGGACTGAACAAGAATTGAGTGATTCCAATTCTACCTCTACCTCAATGGAAAACGACTACCAGGATGACTCTGAAAATACCAGGCCTAAACTATTTACTCAAGAAGCGCTTCATGATCTCATCAGGGACCTAAACTTGTCAAAAGAAAAGGCTGAAGTTTTGGGATCCAGACTAAAGCAGAGTAACCTGCTAGAAGATGGAGCGCATATCACTACAGCGCGTTACCGACATAGACAGCTGTCTGCATTTTTCAAGATGGCAAACAACCTTTGTTATTGCGAGGACGCAGTATCTCTCATGCAACAACTCTGCAAGTCTGAAACATACAAGACAGAGGATTGGAGGCTGTTTATAGACTCAGGAAAAGACTCTCTGAAAGCTGTTCTTTTACACAATGGCAATCGGCTTCCATCTGTCCCAATAGCACACGCAACAAAAATGACTGAGAGCTATGAAACAATGAAAATTCTGTTGGCCGCTATAGAGTATGAGAAACACCAGTGGAAGATATGTGGCGATCTCAAAGTCATCAGTTTACTACTGGGCCTTCAGAGTGGCTACACAAAGCACATGTGCTTTTTGTGCTTGTGGAACAGCAGAGCTGATGCAGAGCACTATGTGAGAAAGGATTGGCCGACAAGACCAAGAGATGCGCCTGGAAGGTTTAACTGTGCTCACAATCCGCTTGTAGATCCAGAAAAGATATTTTTGCCTCCACTGCATCTAAAGCGCGGTTTGGCTAAAAATTTCATCAAAGCTATGGATCAATTCGGTGCTGGGACTCTATACTTATCTCAGAAACTAGGTGGTGTGGTTTCCGAAGCCAAGTTGAAAGCAGGTGTCTTGAATGGACCACAAATTCGTATACTAGTTAATGATAGCGAATTCACCAAAACATTGAACCCACTGGAGAAAAAAGCATGGGAATCATTTGTCAATGTGTCAAAGAATTTTCTTGGAAACTATCGTGCTGACAACTACAAAGAAATCGTAACAACCATGCTTCAGAATTATCATGCATTGGGAGCAAGGATGTCCTTGAAATTGCATTTTTTCCACTCTCATATTGAATTTTTCCCAGGTAACCTTGGAGACGTTAGTGATGAACACGGCGAAAGATTTCATCAAGATATCGCCATAATGGAGAGCAGATATCAGGGACAATTCAGTCCTAACATGATGGGCGACTATTGCTGGACACTGCAACGAGAAGAGAGCAAGCTGTACAAGAGAAAGAGTAAAGTTCAGAAGCACTTTTAGAACTTCATATTTTGTCATTATAAAGGATTTGAACTTATGTTTTTTGGTACAATTTTTTATGAGCTTATCTGTGATAGGTTTAAAATTGTATCTTGCATGACGCGATAATGTTACTATATTTACTATTTTTTTTATTCTTTAAGAAAGTAGGTCTGATGGTAGAATGAAACATCCAATTAATATTCATTAATATGAAATTAGTCATGAAAGCACAGTCACATGAGATAATCTCATCTTTTGCACGACACGTGATGGAATATTAAATATTTGTACCTATTGATTTTTTTTATAAAACCTGGTCTGATAGAACAAAACAAATATCAGATTCGAATTCAGCAATATGAAATTAGTTGTGTGAGCATGATCTCATATGTGAACCATTTTGGCTGTTGACCAGTGAAAATACTTGTAAATAGACATGTTTTGTTACAAATATCCATAATCCTGTTCAGTATCCTTGGGGAAGGCTGAAGTGTTCCACCTGACAGTAATCTTTAAGAGAACCAAAGGGCGTCAACATCTCAACCCTCGATAGTATTGCTTACACTTCAGATCAAAGGTCGGAGCGCCATCGTCAATTAGTTAGCTGTTAATGTCTTCATCTCACTAGCGTAATTCTCAACACACTTTCTTGTTTTCTCCCCTACAGATGACTTCCTGCTGGCGCCGCTGACAGTAGTGAGAATCCTGAACGACGTGTGTGTGGCGAGCAGCGGTCGTGTGGGCACCTGCATGTCTAAGAACGAGTGTGTGAGAAAGAGCGGAACAGGCACCGGTACATGTGCTCGGGGCTTCGGAGTGTGTTGTGTCAGTGAGTACAGTACTCTCGCTCACCCATGCAAGGTCAGGCCAGGGACCTTTTTATTTTAGCTACGTAATGACAGGGTAGATTAGGTTAGGATATATCCAATCCCAAACTTTCCAGGGAAACACTTCATTACCGAGATTGAATTTAGTTGAAATGAAACAGTTTATTTAGCCAGAAAATTACAGATACAGAGTGGATAATATTAACAATATGACATGGCTGAGCCAGTTGAGAGCCGGAGCTCTCTTAGTGGCACCTGATATGTACTGTACATTTATCCCAAGGAAGTATTATGTAACATAATGGTGGTAGTAAGAACATATCAGAATGTTACCACGACTTTCACTTCGTTATTTGTTTATTTTATTTATTTACATTTATATTACAAGTACTGTATACAGGTATATATATTTTACAGTGTATTTGATATAAATTAATATGATAAGTGAGGGAAGTTGTACAACATGAGTTGTATTAAGGTGAAACAAAGGGACAGAAGGTCACAGTAAGACGGTGACAGTTGCAGGGTGAGGACTTCCAGATACGGTGAGTCAGGAGGAAATATTCATTGTCTCAGGTTAATAACACTGTTAATAATATGGTGATATATTTATTAGCAGTGGGAGGCAGTAACGCTTGTGGCCATAGAGAACGGGGTGTGGCAGGTAGTGGGAGCCAGTAACAGTTGTGGCCAGAGAGAACGGGGTGTGGCAGGTAGTGGGAGGCAGTAACAGTTGTGGCCACAGAGAACGAGGTGTGGCAGGTAGTGGGAGGCAGTAACGCTTGTGGCCATAGAGAACGGGGTGTGGCAGGTAGTGGGAGGCAGTAACAGTTGTGGCCACAGAGAACGGGGTGTGGCAGGTAGTGGGAGCCAGTAACAGTTGTGGCCTCAGAGAACTGGGTGTGGCAGGTAGTGGGAGGCAGTAACAGTTGTGGCCACAGAGGGGTGTGGCAGGTGGTGGGAGGCAGTAACAGTTGGCCCACAGAGAACAGGGTGTGGCAGGTAGTGGGAGGCAGTAACAGTTGTGGCCACGGAGAACAGGGGTGTGGCAGGTAGTGGGAGGCAGTAACAGTTGTGGCCTCAGAGAACGGGGTGTGGCAGGTAATGGGAGGCAGTAACAGTTGTGGCCACAGAGAACGGGGTGTGGCAGGAAGTGGGAGGCAGTAATAGTATCTCTCTCAACAGTTGTGGCCACAAAGAACGGAGTGTGGCAGGTAGTGGGAGGCAGTAATAGTGTCTCTCAACAGTTGTGGCCACAGAGAACGGGGTGTGGCAGGTAGTGGGAGGCAGTAGCAGTGTCTCTCAACAGTTGTGGCCACAGAGAACGGGGTGTGGCAGGTAGTGGGAGGCAGTAATAGT
>NW_024722369.1:0-21521 GCF_018991925.1 Homarus americanus
AAGGAACTTTGTTAAACTCGATCAGGGTCCTTTGTTATATGATCAGGGGACTTTTATACTTTCGATGAGGGGGACTTTTGTTACGCGCATACTCGATGAGAGATTTTTGTTATACTCGATCAGGAACTGTTATACTCGATCCGGCAGAGACTTTGTTGTTATTCTCGATCAGGGGACTTTGTTATATACTCGTTCGAGACATACTTGATCAGGGACTTTGTTATACTCGATGAGGGGCCTTTGATAAGCTCGATGAGGGGCCTTTGTGGTATACTCTGACCAAGGGACTTTGTTATATACTCGATCAAGGGGCCTTTGTTGTTAAACTCTCGATGAGGGGCCTTTGTTAGCTCTATGAGGGGACCTTTGTTATACTTTCGACCAGAAGGGACTTTGTTACACGATCAGGGCCTTTGTTAAACTCGATCCAGGGCGCTGTTATACTCGATCGAAGGGGACTTTGTTATTCTCGATCAGGGGACTTCAGTATCTCGATAGTGAGTTTGTTATACTCGGCCGGGGACTTTGTTATGCTCAATGAGGGGCTTTGATGCAAACTCGATGAAGAGACGCTTTGTTATACTCTGACCAGGGGGACTTTGTTATACTCGATCAGAGGCCTTTATCCATCGATCAGGGGCCTTTGTTATATAGTCAGGGACGCGTTGTTATACTCGATCCAGGGGGCCTTTGTTATATATACCGATAAGGGCCTTTATTATACTCCATCAAGACTTTTCTTGCGCATGCGACCAGGGTTCTTTGTTATACTCGACCAGGTGGAGTTTGTTATATGACCAGGGGTTTTGTTATATAAATGAGACGCTGTTAAAACTCGATGAGGGCCTTTGTTATATCTCTCGACCAGGGACTTTGTTATACTCGATGAAGGGCCTTTGTTAGAAAGCTCAGTCAGGGGTACTGCCATACTCGATAGGGGGGCTTTTTTATACACGATGGGGGGCTTTGTTACTCGCAGTCAGGGGCCTTTGTTATAATCGTTCAGGGCTTTGTTATACCCGACCAGGGACGCACGTTACATATACTCGATCAGGGGCCTTTTGTTGAACTCGATCAGGGGACTTTTCCCATTGTACTGGTCGGGGACTTTGTTATACTCGATGAGGCGCTGTTATACTTTCGACCAGGGGGAATTGTTATAATCGTTCGGGGGACTTTGTATAGTGAACAGGGACTTTGCCGCTGCCACTCGATGAGGGGGCGCTGTTATACTCGACCGGGGGACTTTGTTATAATCGTTCCAGAGTTTTTGTTGCATATACTCGATCGGGGACTTTGTTATACTCGGCCTGGGGAGCTTGTTATACTCGGCCGGGCACTTTGTTATACTCGATCAGGGGGCCTTTGTTAAACCCGTAGGAGACGCTGTTGTTACATATGAGACGCTGTTGCTCACTCAAATCAGGGACTGTTATACTCGATCAGCAGCCCGGACTTTTGTTATTCTCGATCAGGGGACTTTTGTTATACTCGTTCAGGGACTTTTGTATTAATACTTGATCAGGGACTTTGTTATACTCGATGAGGGGGCTTTGTTATACACGATGAGAGGCTTTTGTTACTTGCCTCTTGATCAAGGGCCTTTGTTATAATCGTTCAGGGACTTTGTTATACTCGATCAAGGGGACTTTGTTATATATACTCGATCAGGGGACTTTGTTATACTCGACCAGGAGTTTGTTTCGATCAGGGGACTTTGTTATACTCGATCAGGGCGCTGTTCAACTCGATTGAGCCTTTGTTATATGCTACTCGATCAGGACACATTATACTTTCGATCAGGGGACTTTGTTATACTACGATCAGAGGCCTTTATTATATATTTTTCGATCCAGGGAGACTTTATATCGATCGGGAGACTTTGTTATACTCGATCAAGGGACTTTGTTAGCCTACTCGATGAGGGCCTTTGTTAAGCTCGATGAGGGACGCTGTTACTTCTCGACAGGGGACTTTTGTTGCATACTCGATCAGGGCCTTTGATAAACTCGATCAGGGGTCGTTTGTTATACTCGATCGAGTTTTTTATTCTCTCTCGATCAGGGGACTTTTTGTTACGCCTGCGTTTAGGGGACTTTATTTATACTTGATCTGGGGACTTTGTTATACCATTGAAGGGGGCTTTGTTGCGCCACACGATCAGGGGGGGCTTTGTTATGCTACTTGATCGGGGGCCTTTGTTATAAGAGTTCAAGGGACTTTACCAGGATTTTGTTATACTCGATCAAGGGCCTTTGTTAAACTCGATCAGGGGACTTTGTTATACTCGATCAGGGGACTTTGTTATACTCGATCAGGGGCCTTTGTTAAACTCGATCAGAACTTTGTTATACTCGATCGGGGCCTGTTATAATCGTTCAGGGGACTTTGTTATACTCGATCAGGGGACTTTGATATACTCGATCAGAGGCCTTTGTTATACTCGATCAGGGGACTTTGTTATACTCATTCAGGGGACTTTGTTATACTCGATCAAGGACTTTGTTATCCTCGATCAGGAGACTTTGTTATACTCGATGAGGGGGCTTTGTTATACTCGATCCGGGGATTTTGTTATACTCGATGAGGGGACTTTGTTATACTCGATTAGGGGCCATTTTTATACTCGATCAGGGGACTTTGTTATACTCGAATAGGGGACTTTGTTATAATCGTTTAGGCGACTTTGTTATACTCGATCAGGGGACTTTGTTATACTCGATCAGGGGACTTTGTTATACTCGACCAGGGGAGTTTGTTATACTCGATCAGGGGACTTTGTTATACTCGATCAGGGGAATTTGTTATACTCGATCAGGGGACTTTGTTATATTCGATGAGGGGACTTTGTTATTCTCGATCATGGGACTTTGTTATACTCGATGAGGGGCCTTTGTTATACTCGATCAGGGGACTTTGTTATACTCGACCATGGGACTTTGTTATACTCGATCAGGGGACTTTGTTATACGTGATCAGGGGGCTTTGTTATACTCGATCAGGGGACTTTATTATTCTCGCTCAGGGGGACTTTGTTATACCCGATAAGGGGACTTTGTTAAACTCGATGATGGGCCTTTGTTATACTCGATCAGGAAACTTTGTTATACCCGACCAGGGGAATGTGTTATACTCGACCAGGGGACTTTGTTATACTCGATCAAGGGCCTTTGTTAAACTCGATCAGGGTCCTTTGTTATACTCGATCAGGGGACTTTGTTATACTCGATCAGGGGCCTTTGTTAAATTCGATCAGGGAACTTTGTTATACTCGACCAGGGGACATTGTTATACTCGACCAGGGGACTTTGTTATACTCAATCAGGGGACTTTGTTATACTCGATCAGGGTACTTTGTTATACTCGACCAGGGGAATGTGTTATACTCGACCAGGGGACTTTGTTATACTCGATCAAGGGCCTTTGTTAAACTCGATCAGGGTCCTTTGTTATACTCGATCAGGGGACTTTGTTATACTCGATCAGGGGCCTTTGTTAAACTCGATCAGGGAACTTTGTTATACTCGATCAGGGGCCTTTGTTAAACTCGATCAGGGAACTTTGTTATACTCGACCAGGGGACATTGTTATAATCGTTCAAGGGACTTTGTTATACTCAATCAGGGGACTTTGTTATACTCGATCAGGGTACTTTGTTATACTCGACCAGGGGAATGTGTTATACTCGACCAGGGGACTTTGTTATACTCGATCAAGGGCCTTTGTTAAACTCGATCAGGGTCCTTTAATTTATATACTCGATCGGTTTTGTTATACTCGATCAGGGGACTTTGTTATACTCGATCAGGGGACTTTGTTATACTCGACCAGTGGAGTTTGTTATACTCGAAAAGGAGACTTTGTTATACTCGATCAGGGGCCTTTGTTAAACTCGATTAGCGGCCTTTGTTATACTCGATCAGGAAACTTTGTTATGCTCGATCAGGGGACTTTGTTATACTCGATCAGGGGGGTTTGTTATACTCGGTTAGGGATCTTTGTTATACTCGATTAGGGGACTTTGTTATACTCGTTCAGCGGACTTTGTTATACTCGATCAGGGGAGTTTGTTATACTCGATCAGGGGGCTTTGTTATACTCGATTAGGGAACTTTGTTATACTCGATCAGGGGACTTTGTTATACTCCTTCAGCGGACTTTGTTATACTCGATCAGGGGCCTTTGTTATACCCGATCAGAGACTTTGCTACTCGATCAAGGAACTGTTGCTACTCGGTGAGAGACTTTGTTATTCTCGATCAGGGGCCTTTGTTATACTCGGTAAGGTGAGTTTGTTATACTCGACCAGGGGACTTTGTTATACTCAATGAGGGGCCATTGTTAAACTCGATGAGGGGCTTTTGTTATACTCGACCAGGGGACTTTGTTATACTCGATCAGAGGCCTTTGTTAAACTCGATGAGGGGCCTTTGTTGTACTCGATCATGGGACTTTGTTATACTCGATCAGGGGACTTTGTTATACTCGATCAGCGGACTTTGTTATACTCGATCAGGGACGTTGTTATACTCGATGAGGGGCCTTTGTTAAACTCGATCAGGGGCCGCTTTATTTATACTCCATCGGAGGACTTTCTTATACTCGACCAGGGTTTCTTTTGTTATACTCGACGACCAGTTGAGTTGTTATACTCGACCAGGGACTTTGTTATACTCGTATGGGGCCTTTGTTTAAACTCGATGAGGGGCCTTTGTTATACCTCGACAGGGGATTTTGTTATACCAGATAGGGGCCTTGATAGAAAAGCTCGATCAAGGGCCTTTGTTATACTCGATGGGGGGCTTTTATACACGATAGAGAGACTGTTATATACTGATCAAGGACGCTTTATTTATAAACGTTTAGGGACTTTGTTATACTGGAAACCAGGGGACTTTGTTATACTCGATCAGGGCGCTGTTAAAAGCTCGATCAGGGGACTTGTTGTACTCGTCAGGGGACTTTGTTATATGATGAGGGCCCTTTGTTATACTCGACCAGGGGAATTGTTATAATCGTTCAGGGGACTTTGTTATAATTGAACAGGGGACTTTGTTATACTCGATGAGGGGCCTTTGTTATACTCGACCAGGGGATTTTGTTATAATCGTTCAGGAGACTTTGTTATACTCGATCAGGGGACTTTATTATACTCGATCAGGGGACTTTGTTATACTCGACCAGGGGAGCTTTTTATACTCGACCAGGGGACTTTGTTATACTCGATCAGGGGCCTTTGTTAAACTCCATTTGGTGCCTTTGTTATACTCGATGAGGGGCCTTTGTTATACCCGATCAGGGGACTTTGCTATACTCGATCAGGGAACTTTGTTATACTCGGTGAGGGGACTTTGTTATTCTCGATCAGGGGACTTTGTTATACTTGTTCAAGGGACTTTGTTATACTTGATCTGGGGACTTTGTTATACTAGATGAGGGGGCTTTGTTATACACGATCAGGGGGCTTTGTTATACTTGATCAGGGGCCTTAGTTATAATCGTTCAAGGGACTTTGTTATACTCAATTAGGGTCTTTGTCATAATCGATTAGGGGACTTTGTTATACTCGACCAGGGGAGTTTGTCATACTCGACCAGGGGACTTTGTTATACTCGATCAGGGGCCTTTGTTAAACTCGATATGGGGACTTTGTTGTACTCGATCAGGGAGCTTTGTTACTCGATCAGGGACCTTTGTTATACTCGATCAGGGGACTTTGTTATACTCGTTGAGGGGACTTTCTTATACTTGATCAGGGGACTTTGTTATACTCGATGAGGGGCCTTTGTTATACTCGAACAGGGGCCTTTGTTAAAGTCGTTCAGGGGACTTTGTTATACTCGATCAGGGGACTTTGTTATACTCGATCAAGGGACTTTGTTATACTCGACCAGGGGAGTTTGTTATACTCGACCAGGGGACTTTGTTATACTCGATCAGGGGCCTTTGTTAAACTCGATCAGGGGACTTTGTTGTACTCGATCAGGGGACGTTGTTATACTCGATGAGGGCCCTTTGTTATACTCGACCAGGGGAATTGTTATAATCGTTCAGGGGACTTTGTTATAATTGAACAGGGGACTTTGTTATACTCGATGAGGGGCCTTTGTTATACTCGACCAGGGAACTTTGTTATAATCGTTCAGGGGACTTTGTTATACTCGATCAGGGGACTTTGTTATACTCGACCTGGGGAGCTTGTTATACTCGACCAGGGGACTTTGTTATACTCGATCAGGGACCTTTGTTAAACCCCATTAGGGGCCTTTGTTATGCTCGATGAAGGGCCTTTGTTATACTCGATCAGGGGACTTTGTTATACTCGATCAGCGGACTTTGTTATTCTCGATCAGGGGACTTTGTTATACTCGTTCAGGGGACTTTGTAATACTTGATCAGGGTACTTTGTTATACTCGATGAGGGGGCTTTGTTATACACGATGAGAGGGCTTTCTTATACTTGATCAGGGGCCTTTGTTATAATCGTTCAAGCGACTTTGTTATACTCGATCAGGGGACTTTGTTATACTCGATCAGGGGACTTTGTTATACTCGACCAGGGGAGTTTGACATACTCGATCAGGGGAGTTTGTTATACTCGATCAGGGGCCTTTGTTAAACTCGATTAGAGGCCTTTGTTTTACTCGATCAGGGGACTTTGTTATACTCGATCAGGGGACTTTGTTATACTCGATCAGAGGCCTTTGTTATACTCGATCAGGGGACTTTGTTATACTCGATCAGGAGACTTTGTTATACTCGATCAGGGGACTTTGTTATACTCGATGAGGGGCCTTTGTTAAATTCGATGAGGGGCCTTTGTTAAACTCGACCAAGGGACTTTCTTATACTCGATCAGGGGCCTTTGATAAACTCGATCAGGGTCGTTTGTTATACTCGATCAGGGGATTTTGTTATTCTCGATGAGGGGTCTTTGTTATACTCGTTTAGGGGACTTTGTTATACTTGATCTGGGGACTTTGTTATACTCGATGAGGGAGCTTTGTTATACACGATGAGGGGGGCTTTGTTATACTTGATCAGGGGCCTTTGTTATAATAGTTCAAGGGACTTTGTTATACCCCGATCAGGCCTTGTTATACCTTATCAGGAACTTTGCTATACCCGGTGAGGGGGACTTTTGTTGAAGCCACTCGATCATGGGACCCTTTGCTATACTCAAGAGGGGCTTTGTTATACTCTTGATGAGGGGGAGTCTGTTATACTCGATCAGTGACTTGTTTATACCTGATCAGGGACTTTGTTATATTCGATGAGTTGACTTTTAGTTATACCTGATCATGGGACTTCTATACATCTGATGAGGAGCCTTTTGTTATACCTGATAAGGACTTTTGTTCCACTCTGGATCAAGCGGACTTGTTATACCTGACTGAAATTTTGTTATATTCGATGAGGGGACTTGGCGTACTCCGATCATGACTTTCTTATACTCGATCAGGGGCCTTGTTATACCTGTTCAGGGACCTTTTGCTTCTGACCAAGGAGCTTGTTATACCTGATCAGGGGACTTTGTTGCACTCGATCAGGGGACTTTACACTCGGTGAGGGGACCTTGCTTGTACCATCAGGACTCGGATAATTTCGATCAGAGGCCTTGGTTATACTCGATCAGGGACTTTGTTATACTCGATCGCGGGACTTTTTGCTATACTCGATGAGGGGCCTTGTTATAATGATGAGGGGACTTTGTTCACTAATTAGGGACTTTGTTACACCTGCATCAGAGTGACTTTGTTATATCTGATGAGGACTTGTTACCGACTGCGGGACTTCTGTTTACACCTCACGAGGGGCTCTTGTTATACTCTCGGATCAAGTGGACTTTGTTCTACCTGATCATGGGACTTGTTATACTTCCGATCAGGGACTTTGTTATATTCGGATGAGGGGACTTCGTTATACTTGGATCATGGAACTTTGTTATACCGATCAGGGCCTTTATTATACCCGATCAGGGAACCTTTGTTATACCTGATCAGGGGACCTTGTTATATTCGATGAGGGGACTTTGCTATACTCGATCATGGGACTTTGTTACACTCCGATGAGGGGCCTTTACACTCGGGATCAGGGGACTTTGTTCTACCATCAGGGACTTCGGTTATACCCGGATCAGGGACCTTTGCTATATTCGACGAGGGGACTTTGTTATACCCGGATCATTGGACTTGTTTATACCTGGATCAGGGCCTCGGTTATACTCGATCAGGGCCTTTGTTATCTGATCAGGAACTTTGTTACACTGCTGATCAGGGGACTTGTTATATTCGATGAGGGCCTTGTTATACTCCGATCATTGGACTTGTTATACTCAAGGATCAGGGCCTTTGTTATACCTGATCAGGGCCTTTGTTATATTCAGATCAGGGAACTTTGTTATACTCGACTAGGGACTTTATATACCCAACCAGGACTTTTGTTATACTCGACAGAGGGTCTTTTGTTAAACTCGATCAGAGGCCTTTATACCGATCAGGGGACTTTGGTTATACCCGACTGTGGGACCTTGTTGGCACCTGATTAGGGCAGTCTGTTATACCGAGGAGGGGACTCTGTTATACCGATCAGGGAACTTTGTTATACCTGATCAGGGGGACTTTTGTTATATCTGATGAGGGGACTTTGTTATACTCGATCATGGACCTTTGTTTTATTCGATGAGGGCCTTGTTATAACTCGATGAGGGGACTTTTATTCCAACCGATCAGGGGACTTTATTACATTCCTTGACAAGGAGACTTTGTTATACCTCGATCAGGGGACTTTGTTATACCGATCAGGGGACTCTTTTGTTATACTCGGAGAGGGACCTTTGTTATACCTGATCAGGGACCTTTTGTTAACCCGATCAGAGGCCTTTGTTATACCCGATCAGTAGACTTTGTTACCCGGGATCAGGGAATCCGAATACTCGATGAAGGCCTTGTTAAACTCGCGATTAGAGGCCTTGTTATACTCGATAGGGGGACTTTGTTACACCCCGACTGTGGGACTCTTTGTTACATTCCGGATCAGGGGACTTTGCCATCTCCCGACCAGGGGAGTTTGTTATACCGGATCAGGGACTTCTCATTATAATTCCAATCAGGGAATTTACATACCTGGAGAGGGAATTTTCGTTATACTCGATCAGGGACTCTTTGTTAAACCCGATGAGAGTGTCTTTGTTACACTCGGATCAGGGGACTTGGTTATACCTGATCAGGAACTTGAAATACCTGGATCATGGGCCTTTGTTGAAACCCCGATCAGAGGCCTTGTTATACCTCGATAGGGGACTTTGTCATACCGATCAGGTGCCTTGTTATACCGGCGGCCTCGTGGAAATTGTTTAGGGACTCTTTTTATCTCGATCAGCGGACTCTGTAATACCCGGATCAGGGCCTTTGTTATACTGATCAGGGAACTTTTTACTCGATCAGGGGACTTCATATATCTGATGAGGGGATCTTTGTTATACCTGGATCAGGGGAACTTTGTTATAGGAATCACTTGGACAGGTCAACAAGCACAACGGCACTATAGGATCACTTGGCAGGTCACACAACGTCACTATAGAATCATTTGACAGGTCACCACACAACGGCACTATAGAAATTACTTGGACAGGTCATCACACAACGTCACTATAGAATCACTGGACAGGTCACCACACAACGGCACTATAGGATCATTTGGACAGAAGTCAACACACACCTCCTGTCACCCCACAGACCTCGGGGCACTGGACTGCTGACACTCACTTACCCGCCTGTAAAAAACTACCCAACCACCTCAAGTTAATGATCGTTTGCAGTTAAAGACAATTAAGATAATACACGTTTTACCGTTATATTTATTTCATTATCTTTAATATTCTGCTTAGTTTCGTGTTTTTTTTAGCATTTAGTGAATTCAGGAATTATATGCTGTTAGTCCTATTTATTTCACCTGAAGATTAAACCTCTAACGTCACACCCGGGGATTAGATTAGGTTAGGTTGATTGTATGTTAGATTAGAGTATAATAGTTGATTGCTAGGGTTAGGTTAGGGTGGTTAATCTTAAGGTGCAATAACTTGAGGGATGTTGATCTTCAGGTGATACAAATTAATTAACATGGTGTAAATGACGGAAATAATCATTGTTTTTCTTTTACCTCAATTGCGTTTCGTTTATCATCTGTCCGCTGTCTGTTGCGGTCACCTGTTGTATGTCTGGTGATGTTTGTCTGCGCGTTTGTTTGATGACTGGTCCATGTCCATACATTGTCTGTGGTTTCGTCTGTCTGTTGTCTGTGTTCTTTAGTCCATCCGCTAACAGATGTTCTTTTGGTCTGTTGTCTGTGGGTTTTGCCTTTTCGCGAATATCTCAGTAATTTCGCGGATTTTAGACTCATGCTTACACTTTTCGCGAAATATCTCAGTAATTTCGCGGATTTTAGACTAAGGTTTACACTTTCGCGAACATCCAGCACTGGCGATTTTGACCATGTTTGCACTTTTCGCGAACATCTCAGTACTTCGCGATTTTGACTACAGTTTACATTTCGCGAACTTTTAAATCCGACTACAACGTCTCACGATCTCTTACCTGGAGGCAGTAGGATAATAATAACGCAAAATGGTTCATTAAACAAAAATACGAGACAATCAGAGAACATTATATTACTGTAACATTAATTGTAATGTCCTAGCTGAAATTGGACCCAAGTGTGATTCTCTCTCTCTCTCTCTACGTGTCAGTGTGAAGAGGGCAAGGCACAGGTGTTGGCAGGTGTGAAGAGGGCATATGTGTTGAAAGAAGAGGGCATATGCAAGTACAGGTGTGAAGAGGGTGGGCAGCATGTGTTACAGGTGTGAAGAGGGTGGGCAGCATATGTTACAGGGTATGAAGAGGGTACAGCTTATGTTACAGGTATGAAGAGGGTGGCAGCTATGTTGAGGTATGAAGAGGGTGGCAGCATATGTGTTGCAGGTGCAGAGGGCAGGCACATGTGGTACAGTGCATTATGTGGTACAGGTGTGTGAAGAGGTGGGCAGCATATGTGGTACAGGTGTGGAAGAGGGTGGGCAGCTTGGTGGTTACTGGTGGAAGAGGGTGGCATAGTGTGTTACAGTGTGTGAAGAGGTGGCATAAGTGTGTTACAGGTGTGAAGAGGTGGCAGCATATGTGTTACAGGTGAAGAGGTGGGCAGCACATGTGTTACAGGTAAGAGGGTACATGTGGTACGGGTGCAAAGAGGGTGGGCATATGTGCTATATAAAGAAGAGGTAAGGCATGTGGCACAGGTGTGAAAGAGGGTGACAGCATGTGTTACAGGTGAAGAGAGGTGGCATGTGGTACAGGTGTGAAGAGGGTGGCATATGTACAGGTGTGAAGAGGGTGGCATAAAGCTACAGGTGTGAAGAAGGTGGCAGCACATGTGGCACGGGTGTAAAGAGGGTGGCAGCATGGCGTGGTACAGGTGTGAAGAGGGTGGCAGCATATGTAGTACAGGTGAAGAGGGCATATGTGTTACAGGAAGTGAAGAGGGTGTAGCTGGCGTGTTACAGGTGAAGAGCAGCAGCATGTGTTGGGCAGGTGTGTGAAGAGGGTGGCAGCTTATGTGGTTACAGGTGAAGAGGGTGGCATAAGGGTACAGGGTGTGAAGAGAGGGGTAGCATATGTACAGGTGTGAAGAGGGCAGCATGTACAGGTGTAGAGGGTGGCAGCATATGTGTTACAGGTGTGAAGAGGGTGGCAGCATATGTGTTACAGGTGTGAAGAGGGTGGCAGCTATGTGTTACAGGTGTGAAGAGGGTGGCAGCATATGTGGTACAGGTGTGAAGAGGGTGGCAGCATATGTACAGTAGAGGGTAAGCATATGGTACAGGTGTGAAGAGGGTGGCAGCATATGGGTGGTATACTGTGAAGAGGGTGGCATATAGGTGTGAAGGGTGGCAGCATGTGTTACAGGTGTGAAGAGGGTGGCACAATGTGTTACAGGTGTGAAGAGGGTGGCAGCATATGTGTTACAGGTGAAGAGGGTGTGTGGTACGGGTGAAGAGGGTGGCAGCATATGTTACAGGTGTGAAGAGGGTGGCAGCATATGTGGTACAGTGTGAAGAGGCAGCATATGTTACAGGTGTGAAGAGGGTGGCAGCATATGTTACAGGTGAAGAGGGTGGCAGCTTGTGTTACAGGTGTGAAGAGGGTGGCAGCATGTGGTACGGGTGTGGAAGAGGGTGGCAGCATATGTGGTACAGGTGTGAAGAGGGTGGCAGCATATGGTACGTGGGTGAAGAGGGTGGCAGATGGCTTCCCAGCGGTTAGTGGGTGGGTTGGGTGGGAGGAGCTGTGAGGGGTGGAAGGGTAGGGTGCATGGTGGTGGGTGAGGTGGGCCAGCAGCCAAGGTAGTGGTGGAGGTGAAGGTGGCGGGTGGGCGGGCAGTCGCGGTGGGCGGACAGTCGCGGTGGGCGGACAGTCGCGGTGGGCGGACAGTCGCGGTGCAGGCAGGCAGGAAGGCATGACGGGTGACACACATACACACACAATCAACATTTAAGCACCACCACCGCCCAGGGCAAGAACTGAGTGTGGTCACCCCGGCATCCGACCGCAGATTCCAAGGCTTTCATCTCACATGAATTTCAATGCCACGATCACCCATTCCTGGAAGCTGATGAATTGAGATAGATCACCATCCTGGAAGCTAATCATTTGAGTTAGATCACCAATTCCTGGAAGCAGATCAATTGAATTAGATCACCAATTCCTGAAGCTGATCAATTGAGTTAGATCACCAATTCCTGGAAGCTGATCCATTGAGTTAGATCACCATCCTGGAAGCTGATCAATTAAGTTAGATCACCAATTCCTGGAAGCTGATCAATTGAGTTAGATCACCAATTCCAGGAAGTTGATCAATTCAGAGTTACTAAATTGATATTCATTACGATTAAGTGAGTTAGGTTAGATTAGGTTAGGTTAGGTTCATTACGATAAAAATGTTAGTGTATTAAACAATTTAGTTCAAAGAATGTATATCTCTCAACTATAATGCCAACCCGAGTGTCTGAGGTGTACCTGGGAGTGTCAGAGGAGTACCTGGTAGTGTCAGAGGTGTACCTGGGAGTGTCAGGGGTGTACCTGGGAGTGTCTGGGGTGTACCTGGGAGTGTCTGGGGTGTACCTAGGAGTGCCAGAGGTGTACCTGGGAGTGTCTGAGGTGTATCTGGGAGTGTCTGGGTGTACCTGGGAGGTCAGAAGTGTATCTGAGTGTCTGGGTGTACCTGGAGTGTCAGAGGTGTACCTGGGATGTCAGTGTACCTTGGAGTGTCTGAGGTGTACCTGGGAGTGTCTGAGGTGTACCTGGGAGTGTCAGGGTGTACCTGGGAGTGTCAGGGTGTACCTGGGAGTGTCAGGGGTGTACCTGGGAGTGTCCTGATGTGTACCTGGGAGTGTCTGAGGTGTACCTGGGAGTGTCGGAGGTGTACCTGGGAGTGTCGGAGGTACCTGGGAGGTCGGAGGTACCTGGGAGTGTCGGAGGTGTACCTGGGAGTGTCGGAGGTGTACCTGGAGTGTCGGAGGTGTACCTGGGAGTGTCGGAGGTGTACCTGGGAGTGTCGGAGGTGCACCTGGGAGTTCGGAGGTGTACCTGGGAGTGTCGGAGGTACCTGAGTGTCGAGGTACCTGGAGTGTCGGAGGTGTACCTGGGAGTGTCGAGGTGTACCTGGGAGTGTCGGAGGTGTACCTGGGAGTGTCGGAGGTGTACCTGGGAGTGTCGGAGGTGTACCTGGGAGTGTCGGAGGTGTACCTGGGAGTGTCGGAGGTGTACTGGGAGTGCCGAGGTACCTGGGAGTGTCGGAGGTGTACCTGGGAGTGTCGGAGGTTTACCTGGGAGTGTCGGAGGTGTACCTGGGAGTGTCGGAGGTGTACCTGAGAGTGTCGGAGGTGTACCTGGGAGTGTCAGGAGTACCTGGGAGTGTCAGGGGGTGTACCAGGGAGTGTCATTGAGTACCTGGGAGTGTCAGAGGTGTACCTAGGAGTGTCAGAGGTACCTGGGAGTGTCAGGTGTACCGGAGTGTCAGGGTGTACCTGGGAATGTCAGGGGTACCTGGGAGTGTCAGGGGTGTACCTGGGAGTGTCAGGGGTGTAACTGGGAGTGTCTGGGGTGGACCTGGGAGTGTCAGGAGGTGTACCTGGGAATGTCAGGGGTGTACCTGGGAATGTCAGAGGTGTACCTGGGTGTGTCAGAGGTGTACCTGGGAGCATCAGAGGAGTGACCTGGGAGTGTTAGAGGTGTACCGGGAGTGTCAGAGGTGTACCCGGGAGTGTCAGGGGTGTACCTGGGAGTGTCAGGGGTGTACCTGAGAGTGTCAGGTGTTCAACTGGGTGTCGGAGGTGTACCTGGGAATGTCAGGTGTACCTAGAGTGTCAGAGGTACCTGGGTGTCAGAGGTGTACCTGGGAATGTCAGAGGTACCTGGGAGTGTCAGAGGTGTACCTGGGAGTGTCAGGTGTACCTGGAGTGTCAGGGGTACCTTGGAGTGTCAGGGGTGTACCTGGGAGTGTCAGGGGTGTACCTGGGAGTGTCAGGGGTGTACCTGAGTGTGTCAGGGGTGTACCTGGGAGGTGTAACTGGGAGGTCAGGGGTGTAACTGGGAGGTCAGGGTGTAACTGGAGTGTCGGAGGTGTAACTGGGAGTGTCAGGGGTGTACCTGGGAGTGTCAGGGTACCTGGGAGTGTCAGGGGAATAGGTAGGTGTAACTGGGAGTGTCAGGTGTAACTGGGAGTGTCGGAGGTGTACCTGGGAGTGTCAGGGGTGTACCTGGGAGTGTCAGGGGGTGTAACTGGGAGTGTCGGAGGTGTACCTGGGAGTGTCAGGGGTGTACCTGGGAGTGCCAGGGTAACTGGGAGTGTCGGGGTTCGAGATATAGCTGGAAGTGTCTGAGGTACCTGGGAGTGTCAGGGGTGTACCTGGGAGTGTCAGGGTGTACCTGGGAGTGTCAGGGGGTGTAACTGGGAGTGTCAGGGTGTACCTTGAGTGTCAGGGGTGTACCTGAGAGTGTCAGGGGTGTACCTGAGGAGTGTCAGGGGTGTACCTGGGCGTGTCAGGGGTTACCTGGGAGGTCAGGGGTGTACCTGGGGAGGTCAGGGGTGTAACTGGGAGTGTCAGGGGTGTAACTGGGAGTGTCGGGGGGTGAACTGGGAGTGTCGGGGTGTAACTGGGAGGTTAGGGGTGTACCTGGGAGGCCGGAGGTGTACCTGGGAGTGTCAGGGGTGTACCTGGGAGTGTCAGGGGTGTACCTGGGAGTGTCAGGGGTGTACCTGGGAGTGTCAGGGGTGTACCTGGGAGTGTCAGGTGTACCTGGGAGTGTAGGGTGTACCTGGGATGTCAGGGGTGTACCTGGGAGTGTCAGGGTGTACCTGGGAGGTCAGGGGGGTGCACTGGGAGTGTCAGGGGTGTACCTGGAGGTCAGGGGTGTACCTGGGAGGTCAGGGGTGTACCCAAGGGTCAGGGGTGTACCTGATGTCAGGGTGTACCTGGGAGTGTCAGGGGTGTCCGGGAGGTCAGGGGTACCTGGGAGGTCAGGTGTACCTGGGAGTGTCAGGTGTACCTGGGAGGCCGGGTGTACCTGGGAGGTCAGGGGGTGTACCTGGGAGTGTCAGGGGTGTACCTGGGAGTGTCAGGGGTGTACCTGGGAGTGTCAGGGGTGGCACCTGGGAGTGTCAGGGGTGTACCTGGGAGTGTCAGGGTACCTGGGAGTGTCAGGGGTGTACCTGGGAGGCGGGGTGTACCTGGGAGGTCAGGGTGTACCTGGGAGTGTCAGGGGTGTACCTGGGAGTGTCAGGGGGTGTACCTGGGAGTGTCAGGTGTACCTGGGAGTGTCAGGGGTGTACCTGGGAGTGTCAGGGGTGTACCTGGGAGTGTCAGGGGTGTACCTGGGAGGGGTCGGAGGTGTACCTGGGAGTAATGAGGTGTACCTAGGGAGTGTCAGGGGTGTACCGGGAGTGTCGGGGGTGTACCTGGGAGTTCAGGGGTGTAACTGGGAGTGCCGGGGTAACTGGGAGTGTCGGAGATATACTGGAAGTGTCAGGGGTGTACCTGGCGTGTGTGTACCTGTGTCAGGGGTGTACCTGGGAGTGTCAGTGTACCTGGGAGTGTCAGGGGTGTACCTGGGAGTGTCAGGGGTGTATCTGGGAGGGTTCGAGATGTACCTGGGAGGGTCGGAGGTGTACCTGGGAGTGTATGAGGTACCTGGGAGTGTCAGGGGTGTACCACACCACCATCACTGCTCCGTCACTGACTTACCACCACCACTGCCCCACCCACCACTGCTGCCCCACCACAATACCACTGCCCCACCACCCCCACTGACCCACCACAACCACTGCACCCACCCACCACCACTGTCCCACCACGCCCACAGCCCCACCAGAGCCACTCACCCCACACCGCCACACCACTGCCCTACCATAACCACAGGCCCACCACAGTAACTGCCCACCCCACCACTTGTGGTCCGTCACTGACTCACCACCACCACTGTCACACCAATGCCCCACCACCACCACTGACACACCCCTGCCCCACCACAGCCACTGCTCCGCCACTGACCCAACACCACCACTGCCCCACCACAGCCACTGCTCCGCCTCTGACCCAACACCACCACTGCCCCACCACAGCCAAAGACTCCCACTACAACCACTGACCCCATCACAGCCACTGACCCCCACTGCCCCACCACCACCGTTCCACCACTGCAAATGCGCCACCACCACAGACCCACCACAGCCACTGACCCCCCATCACAGCCACTGCTCCGCCACTGGCCCACCAGAGCCACTGACGCCACCACAGCCCCACCACCAGTACCACTGTAACTGCTCCACCACCACCACCACTGCTCCGCAACCCCACCATCGCCACACCACAGCCACTGACCCACCACCACCACTGCCGCCACACCACCACTGCCCCACCACAGCCACTGACCCACCACAACACAACTGTCCCACCAACACCACTGCCCCACCACCACAACACCACTGCCCCACCACCACAACACCACTGCCCCACCACCCCCACTGACCCATTACCACTGCAACTGCCCCACCACCACAAAACCACTGACCCACCATCACTACACCACTGCCCCACCACCCCCACTGACTACCATCACTGCAACTGCTCCATAACGACAAGCCCCACCATAGCCACTGACCCCCACCACAGCCACTGCCCCACCACAGCCACACCACTGCTGCCACAGCCCTACCACAATCACTGGCCCACCCCACCACCACTGTGCCACTGCCCCACCAACGCCATCACGCACACCCCACCACACAACCTCACCACCACTAACCCACCGACACCACACCACTACACCACCACTGCACCGTCACTGACTCACCACCACCACCACCCCACCACCACCACAGCGGCTCCGCCACTGTCCCACCACCACCACTACTGCTCCGCCACCCCACCACCACCACATCCCCACCACCACTACTCCCCACCACCACACCACCACCACCACTGCCCGCCACTTACCCACCACAACCACAGCTCCACCACTGCTCCGCTACCACTGTCCCGCCACCACCACTACTGTCCCACCACCACCAATGCTTCGCCACTGCCCCACCACCACCAATGCTTCGCCACTACCCCACCACCACCAATGCTTCGCCACTGCCCCACCACCACCAATGCTTCGCCACTGCCCCTCCACAGCCACTGCCACAACTGCCCCACCACAACTGCCCCACCCCCACTGCCATACCACTGCTCCACCACCACCACACCACTGCTGCCCAACCACCACCACCACTGCCCCACAATAGCCACTGCCCCACCACCACCACACTACTGCCACACCACTTCCACGCCACCGCGCCACCACCACAGCCACTGACCCCCACTACAGCCACTGACCCACCACCACCGCTCCACCACTGCAAATGCGCCACCACCACAGACCCACCACAGCCACTGTCCTGCATAACCACTGCTGCCACACCACACCAATGCCCCAGCACCACCACTGAAAGGTTACGTATTGCTCCCCCACCACCATCACAGCCCCACTACCCCACAGCCGCTCCACCAGCCACTGCCCCACCACCGTCCCATCACCACAGCGTTCCGCCACTGCCCCACCACCACCACAGCCCCACCACCCCACCGCTCCACCACAGCCACTGCCCCACCACCGTCCCATCACCACAGCTGCCCGCCACTGCCCCACCACCACCACATCACCACCATTACACCACCATCACCACACCACTGCCACACCACCACCACTGCTCCGCCACAGACCCACCACAACCACTGCCCCACCACTGCTCGCCTACCACTGTCCCACCACCGCCGTCACACCACTGCTCCACCACCACCGCTGCCCCACCGCCGCCACACCACTGCTGCCCCACCACAGCCACTGACCCCATCACAGCCACTGCTCCGCCACTGCCCCACCAGAGCCACTGACACGCCACCACAGCCACTGCCCCACCACCAGCACCACTGCAACTGTCCACCACCACAAGTCACTGTCTGCAACCCCACCACAGCTACACCACAGCCACTGACCTACCATCACCACTGCCGCACCACCACAGCCCCAACAGACACTGCCCCACCACAGCCCCAGAAAACCACTGCCCCACCACCATCACAGCCCCACCACCATCACAGCCCCACCACAGCCACTGCACCACCACCACCACCCCACCACCACCACAGCGGCTCCACCACTGCCCCAATCGCCACATCCCACCACCACCACGACCACCCACTCACCACTCCACCACCACTGCTCCGCCACTGACCCACCACAACCACTGCCCAACACTGCCCGCTAACACTGTCCCACCGCCGCCACACCACTGCCCCACAGCCACTGTCCAGCCACCCCACTGACCCGCCATCGCTCCACCACTGCCCCACCACCACCACTGCTCACTGCCCCACCACCACCACTGCTCCCACCCCAGTCACTGCCTCACCACAGCCAGTGACCCACCACAGCCAGTGACCCACCATCACCACTGACCCACCACCACCACAGCCACTGACCCACCACAGCAACTGCCCACCACCACCAACACCACTGCCCCACCACCATTGCTCGGCAACGCCCACCACTGTCCGACACCCCACCACAACCACCTCCCCACTACCACTAACCCACCGCCACCACACCACTACCCCACCACCACCACTGCTTTTAGCACCACCACCACTGCCCCACCACTGCTCCACCACCACTGTCCCACCACAACCGCCGCCACACCACTGCCCCACCAGAACCACTGACCGCCACCACCACCGCGCTACCACCACAGCCCCACCACAGCCACTGCCCCACCCCCACTGCAACTGCACCACCACCACAGCCCCACCACACCACTGCACCACCACCACCGCGCCACCATCAATGCCCCACCACATCCACTGCCCGACCGCCGCCACACCACCATCACCACTGCAATTAGCCAGCACCACTGTAACTGCGCCACCAAGACACCCCGACCACAACCACTGACCCACCACAGCCCCACCACATCCAATGACATACCGCCCCACCACAGCAACACCACAGCCCCACCACCACTGCGCCCCCACCACAGCCACTGAGCCACCACGTGGCGTTAAACTAATTTCAAATGGCGTTAAACCAAATTTAAAAGGCGTTAAATGTTTTTCAGGAGGCGTTAAACGCGACATCACAGGAGGGAGGGTGTAGGTCCAGCAGCAGGGTGAACAAGACCACACAGGAGGGAGGGCGTAGGTCCAGCATCAGGGTGAACAAGACCACACAGGAGGGAGGGTGTAGGTCCAGCAGGAGGGAGAACAAGACCACACAGGAGGGAGGGCGTAGGTCCAGCATCAGGGAGAACAAGACGACACAAAAGGGAGAGTGTAGGTTCAGCATCAGGGAGAACAAGACCAAACAGGAGGGAGGGCGTAGGTCCAGCAGGAGGGAGAACAAGACCACACAGGAGGGAGGGCGTAGGTCCAGCATCAGGGAGAACAAGACGACACAAGAGGGAGGGTGTAGGTTCAGCATCAGGGTGAACAAGACCACACAGGAGGGAGGGTGTAGGTCCAGCAGGAGGGAGAACAAGACCACACAGGAGGGAGGGTGTAGGTCCAGCATCAGGGTGAACAAGACCACACAGGAGGGAGGTTGCAGTTCCAGCATCAGGGTGAACATCACACAGAAGGGAGGGTGTAGGTCCAGCATCAGGGTGAACAAGACCACACAGGAGGGAGGGTGTAGGTCCAGCATCAGGGTGAACAAGACCACACAGGAGGGAGGGTGTAGGTCCAGCAGGAGGGAGAACAAGACCACACAGGAGGGAGGTTGTAGTTCCAGCATCAGGGTGAACAAGACACAGGAGGGTGGGTGTAGGTCCAGCATCAGGGTGAACAAGACCACACAGGAGGGAGGTTGTAGTTCCACCATAAGGGTGAACAAGACCACACAGGAGGGAGGGTGTAGGTCCAGCATCAGGGTGAACAAGACGACACAGGAGGGAGGGTGTAGGTCCAGCATCAGGGTGAACAAGACCACACAGGAGGGAGGTTGTAGTTCCAGCATCAGGGTGAACAAGACACAGGAGGGAGGGAGTAGGTCCAGCATCAGGGTGAACAAGACCACACAGGAGGGAGGGTGTAGGTCCAGCATCAGGGTGAACAAGACCACACAGGGAGGAGGTTGTAGTTCCAGCATCGGGGTGAACAAGACCACACAGGAGGGAGGTGTGCAGGTCCCAGCATCAGGGTAGACGAGGACCACACACAAAAGGGCGTAGGTCCAGCATCCAGGGGTGAACAAGACCACACAGGAGGGAGGGTGTAGGTCCAGCATCAGTGTGAACAAGACCACACAGGAGGGAGGGTGTAGGTCCAGCATCAGGGAGAACAAGACCACACAGGAGGGAGGGAGTAGGTCCAGCATCAGGGTGAACAAGACCACACAGGAGGGAGGGTGTAGGTCCAGCATCAGTGTGAACAAGACCACACAGGAGGGAGGGTGTAGGTCCAGCATCAGGGAGAACAAGACCACACAGGAGGGAGGGTGTAGGTCCAGCAGGAGGGAGAACAAGACCACACAGGAGGGAGGGTGTAGGTCCAGCATCAGGGTGAACAAGACCACACAGGAGGGAGGTTGTAGTTCCAGCATCAGGGTGAACAAGACACAGGAGGGAGGGAGTAGGTCCAGCATCAGGGTGAACAAGACCACACAGGAGGGAGGGTGTAGGTCCAGCATCAGGGTGAACAAGACCACACAGGAGGGAGGTTGTAGTTCCAGCATCAGGGTGAACAAGACCACACAGGAGGGAGGGTGTAGGTCCAGCATCAGGGTGAACAGGACCACACAAAAAAGAGGGCGTAGGTCCAGCATCAGGGTGAACAAGACCACACAGGAGGGAGGTGTAGGTCCAGCAGGAGGAAGACAAGACCACACAGGAGGGAGGCGTGGGTCCAGCATCGGGGGTGAACAAGACGACAC
>NW_024722370.1:0-12716 GCF_018991925.1 Homarus americanus
TTTGCAAAAGTTAGGTCAGAAAATAGAAGTGATAGAGAAAAGACTTGATACAGTGATAAATAAAGAAAGGGAAAACAAAGCTGTGAATAATGTAGAATTAAAAGGGAAAGAGGAAAGTGAAGAGTTCAAGCCTTTGAAAAATTCAGTGCTTAAAATAAGTATTACAGGGAAGGAGAGGAAAATAAAGGATTGTGTAGTGCAGGGAGCAACAACTGAAAGTTTTAAAAATGTGTTGGTAAAGTGTAAAGATGCTGATAAAGAAAAACTTTTGAGGAAATGGGAATCTGTGCAGGAGGATTGGGCCTTCTTAAAGAATCTGATTGGAAAGGATATAAAATGTGTAAATATTAATCATGGATCTAGCTAGCCTTAAGATAATGTCCTGGAATGTTAATGGTCTACGAAATAGAGTGACAGATGTACACTACTTTACCCTTAAAAATAATATTGACATAATTACCCTTCAAGAGACTGGAGACAGGAAAGGCGACCTGCTTAAACTGTCTGGATATAAGGGATTTCATCTCTATTCGGGTGAAGGTATAAGAGGGGTCTCAACATACATTAAGAATTCCATACCAGCAGAACTAGTTGGAAGCCCGAGTAGAGTACAAGGAATAGAAAGTGTCTGTATAAAGGTATATTTGAAGGAAGGAGAATTGAACATAGCAAATTTGTACATTTCTGGAGGCTGTTTTGACCTCAACTTCTTTCCAGATTGCATGTTTTTGGACTCAACTTTGGCTGTAGGAGATTTTAATGCTCGACATCCAAGACTCCAAACAATGGTGAGAATTAATTGTAATGGTATAAAATATTGGCAATTTTTACAAGATCACCCAGATGCTTACTTGTTAGGAAATGAGGAAGTGACTCATATTAAAGGAAGAAGGTTAGACTATGCTTGCATGATAAGCAGTCAGGGAGTCCAGGGAGAATGTGAGATAATAAGGGAGCTAGTCAGTGACCATTTTGTTGTGTATGTTCAATTACCATTAGGGAAGAGACAGGTGAGATATAGGAGGAAGAGATTGAAACTAAACAAGGATGACACAGAAGTGTTTACCCAAAATATAGAGAAATGGTACAGAAATTATACACAAGTCTGTATGGATAGCTTTTATAATGACTTAGTTGGGGAGATAGAAAGATATTTAACTAAGGCAACACAGAAAAAGATAAATGATAAGACACATGGGGCTAGGAAACACTGCTATACCAATGACAAAATGTTGAAGGAATGGACACAGATGTTAAGGGCAGCACATAAAGATTGGGTAAAGAATGGTAGAAGAGAAGAAGATCGGGAAATCTTCATGGATATAGCCAAAATATGTGGGCAGGCTAGGAAGGAGGCAAGGGAGAAATATTGGCAAGACTTTGCACTGCACATTGGGGAGAGTAAAAATCTCAAAGAAATATGGCAGGATATTAACAAAATTAGAGGAAAAAGGAGTAATTTTATTAGCCATCCTCATCCAGAGGAAGAAGCTAATAAACTGGTTGACAAATGGGCTAAAGCAGCTAGTGTTGCCTCCCTGCCTAACAGGACAATAGAAGCATTAGATGAGTGGCAAAATGAAAGAAAAAGATTTATTTCATCAGCTCTAAATATTTATGATGTAACATGTGTAGATATTACTCAAGATGAGTTATTAAATGCTGTTAAAAAAGGAAAAGCTACAGCACCAGGCGAAGATGGTGTGACGTATGAAATTTTGAACTGCTTAGTTGGTATGGAAAATAGTCCATTGTTAGATTTATTCAACATGAGCTATGCAGAGGGTAGATTACCAACAGAATGGAAGAAAGCGATAGTTATTCCTGTCCCTAAGGCAACTGGTGGATACAGGCCGGTGTCTTTAACATCTTGTTTTTCTAAGATGATGGAGAGAGTATTATTAAATAGGCTTGTATGTATTGTGGGGGAAAATCTATCTTGTAATTTATTTGTTTTTTTTTGGAAGGGAAATGTACTTCAGACTGTGTTATAAAATGTTTATCAAATGATGCAGACAGATGTAGAGTTTTGTGGATTTACAAGGAGCATTTGATAAAGCTCACAGTGAAGTAGTTATGAATAAACTGGCTGCTCTAGGGGTATCAGGAAAGTTGTTACACTGGATAGGTGACTACTTGCATGGAAGGAGAATCTGGGTATGGTATCAGGGATGTTTGTCTGAGGAAAGAGCGCTTGAACTAGGCACTCCCCAAGGGGGAGTATTGAGTCCAATGTTATTTAATGTGTTAATGAACAAGATAGCCTCACACAAATATCCCAAAGGAGTTGTAACCATCATTTATGCAGATGACATCATATTTCATGGAAACTCTGTCAAAAATTTGCAGATTGCATTAAATAATTTTATTGTTCTTTCTCAAAAGATGGGCTTAGTTATCAATGAAGAAAAAACCAAGTGTGAATGTAAAGGAAGAGGAACTGAATCCGTTTTTCTAAATGGAAACATTGTTGAGAAAGTGTCAAAGTATAAATATTTAGGAATGTATATTGGCTTTACTAGTGAAAGTAAAGAGGCAGAAATATATCATGTCCTCACTCAATGTAGAGCAAGATTGCAGCCCTTGAAGGCTCTAGCATGTTGTGGTAAAGGTGCTGGGGTACCCATACTGAGAATGATGTATATTTCTACCATCAGATCACTTATAGACTATGCAGCACCTGTCCTCTCTTGTACTGGTGAAGGAAGGCTACGGAAGCTTGAGATCATGCAAAATGAAGCAATGAGAATAATTTTAAGGGTGTCAAAAGAATGCAATGATTGAGATAATGAAAATGGAACTAGGGTTACAGAGCATTTCACAGAGGGTCAATGAAATTAATACAGTTGCAGCAGTTCGATTAATGAGAGGGAACAGTGGGGGTAAATTTGTACAAGATATAAATGATGGTTTAAAAGGTAAAAGGACCTTCTGCAGGCAAGGCAAGAGAGGATACATGAATGGATTAGTAAATATTAGTAAAAAAATGTAATCTGACAGACTGGTGTACAGCTGTTCAGAAGAGCTGTAAGAATCCACCCTGGGAAGAACGAGAAGTAGAGTTAGACGTAGTGCCTCTCACAATGAAGAAATTATTACATGAACCAGGACAGTTAAGGTCTTTATATAGGAATAAGATTAGTAATTTGCCTAAAATAAACGCATTGCATGTATATTGTGACGGTTCAGTTATGTCAAGTGGTAGGGCAGGGTGCGGGATCCTTATAAGACAGTACACAGAACAAGGGAATGATGACATCAAAATTGGACTTCGGTTGAGCAGTTTTATTTCATCAACACAAGCTGAGTTACATGCAATGTTAGTAGGATTGGAAAATGTTGTAAAGAGGTATAAAGATGCACATTTTTTTGTTGATAGTAGGGCAGCTTTGGATTCTTTGAACAGTGGGAGTCCAGTCTTTGAACACATTATTGGTTCATGTAGAAAATTAGTAAATACAATAAGGAAAAATGGCCATAATGTTCAATTTGTATGGGTCCCTTCACATGTAGGCATTGGTCTTAATGAAGCAGTAGATATAATAGCAAAAAGAGCCACGGAAAAGGCCGAGATCGACATAATATGTACTAAAACCTTGAAACAATTAAGGCGCAAATTACGGAAAATACAATCAATAGAAGATAATTTCAAAAGGAATGAAATATACGAGAAAAGTGAAACAATGAAACATTACCACCATGTTCTCATGAACACAAAATTTACATGTGGGAAAGATGGAAGTAGGTGGAAAGATTCAGTGTATATGAGGTTAAGATTAGGATATAAATATTATTGGGAACTTGGAGCTGAGAGAAGTGAACAGGATAAAGAATGTAGAGTTTGTAGAACACCCAGATCCCATACCCTGCCACATTATATACTGGAATGCCCATTGCTTAATGTATATAAATAATGTCCCCATGCAAATAGAGCGGATGTTTAAAAATAGGAAAATAGATGAAATATTAAAGAAATATAGAAATTTTACATCTAGAATATAACTATGTAGTATAACTGATTATATGAAATATTAGGGATTTATGTGAGTCCTGAGAGGGACATTCCTGGACTGGGGTGGGGATGACTTATGTCACTTCTAATATAAACATCTCCTGGAGTTAATGTTCTTTAAACACCTAAATAAGTGACATTTCGTGTGTTTAATTACAATTAAATAACTCAATGTTTAACCTAATTAATTTATACCTGATGTTATTCGCTCTATACCGGTAATGATTCTACCATACATCAATGTTAAATTTATTTCAGTCTTATTTTATATTTTTCTGGAATAAATAATTTCTAATTTTTAATTGAGGAAGAAGTTGTGAGTATTACCTCCACGTCTTGGCCACCACTCACCTCCCTCCTCCACGTCTTGGCCACCACATACCTCCCTCCTCCACGTCTTAGCCACCACATACCTCCCTCCTCCACGTCTTGGCCACCACATACTTCCCTCCTCCACGTCTTGGCCACCACTCACCTCCCCTCCACTGCCCTTGGCCACCACCACCTCCCTCCACGTCTTGCCACCACACACCTCCCTCCACGTCTCTTGGCCACCACACCTCCTCTCCACGTCTCTGGCCACCACTCACCTCCTCTCCACGTCTTGGCCACCACCACCTCCCCACTCCAATGCTCTTGGCCACCACATACCTCCTCCTCCACGTCTTGCCACTCCTCCTCCACGTCTTGGCCACCACTCACCTCCTCCTCCACGTCTCGGCCATCACTCACTCCCCCCTCCATGTCTCTTGGCACACACCACTCACCCTCCCCTCCTCCACGTCTTGGCCACCACCACCTCTCTCCATGTCTTGGCCACCATTCACCCCCTCCACACATGATTTGCCAACTCACCTTCTCTCCTCCACGTCTTGGCCACCACTCACCTCCCTCCTCCTCGTCTTGGTCATCACTCACCTCCCTCCTCCACATCTTGGCCACACGCACTTCCCTCCTCCACGTCGTGGCCACCACTCACCTCCCTCCTCCACGTCTTGGCCACACGCACTTCCCTCCTCCATGTCTTGGCCACCATTCACCTCCCTCCACCATGATTTGGCCACCACTCACTCCTCTCCTCCACGTTTTGGTCACCACATATCCCCCTCCTCCACGTCTTGGCCACCACTCACCCCCCACTCACTTATGAACTTTGTCATTAACTAAAGCTCACTCCAGGAGTCTTAGCTGTAAGTCTCACAGCGTATAATCTTACATACCGAGAATAAGCCTTCAGCGTTACATAAGGAAGGTAGCTGTAGGCTTTCTTATTGACTGTTAAACATTTATTTCCTGGTAAAACCCTTTTTTTTCATTTGTTTGACACATATGTTAATTTTCTTAAAACCAAGGATTATGAATGAAATATACAAGTAATCCTTCTTGGAAATTGATTCGAAAAACATTATCAAATACATAAATCATATTTCATTACGTGTACTCGCTCAAAATGCTGGATATAATGTTCGAAATAAACAAATAAGAAGATTATATGAATTGTTTTCTACATTTTCGCTAATTACCCGAATAGATAAATTATTAAAGTAAATATATCTGTCCAGGTATGTAAGAGGGACATCTGTGCGGCACAGTGCACACACAGCAGGTGTAAGAGTGTTATGTTCATACACATTAACTCAGGCGGGAAGCAGTTTACTAACAACTGCATTACCTAAATTGAGTGAGAAGCGGAGATTTGTCTTTGCGTCTTAACTAAAATGATCTTTATTCCTGGACTTTTTGCTACGACAACTAAGACCTTCCTTAATAAATATATCGATCTTACAGGGGAAGTATTGTTATTAATAGTTTGTTTTGTGGAACGTTATGAGGCCCCTCTTAGTTGTGGCGACAACACAGGCCTCAGTTATCACCTTATCACCGCATTACAGTAATTGACTCCCGCATTTAATAGATTACGTAGTTTAGTTATATCCAATATGTTTGTCAAATTAAGTGCTGGTGGTTAACTTTTGGCAAGAAGCCAAGGCATTAACTGATGGGCTGTGTACTTAGTCTTGTCTAGCGTTCTCTCACCACCAAATTTATGGGTTTGTGTCCAGACAAGCTGGCGGGACACTAATGGTTTCCTCATCTTAAAGTATTACCTATAAAACTGTCGGAGGTGTGGGAAGGTAAGTGATGGGTCCTGACAAGGTGTGAAGTATATGTCGACTGACCGACCATTCGACACTGAAAAACAGACATACTGTCAGTTACGTAATGACCCCAGATAAGATGTGCAATGTTATTCATAAAGACAAGTATTTACAGTTACAATGTTCAGTACTGTGTTATGATGAAATATTATTGGAAACGGAAATGCTCTTGAACAACATAAACTGTCTTTATTCGCTTTATGTACCACAAATACAGTAAGTCGTTTGTCGCTGACTATCAAAACGGATCATAAAAACAACCCCAGATTCCCTCGTCTCTCAAATCATACAAGGAGGGTTTTTTTTCTTTTTTTTTGTACGGGGATTAGCCCACCCGGGCACAGGTCACTGACTCACATCGGGACCTGGGGGCGAAAATATAATAATAATAATAATAATAATAATAGTAATAATAATAATAATAATAATAATAATAATAATAATAATAATAATAATAATAATAATAATAATAATAATAATAATAATAATAATAATAATAAATAAATAATACTAATAATAATAATAATAATAATAATAATAATACTAATAATAATAATAATAATAATAATAATAATAATAAATAAATAATAATAATAATAATAATAATAATAATAATAATAATAATAATGATAATGATAATAATAATAATAATAATAATAATAATAATAATAATAATAATAATAATAATAATAATAATAATAATAATAATAATAAATACAGTAATTCATAGTAAATAAAATTTTTAATAAAAAGTAAAATATAATAATAATGATAATAATAATAATAACATTGTAATAATAACAATAATAAAGAAATACAAAGAAAAAATCAATAGTGAGAAACGCTACACTACAGTATATGTATGTTGTGTTATCAAGTAAGAGAAACAATTGAGACCCTGCAATTATGTGTAAATGAGGCAAAAAGTCAGATCAGCAACTTGGGACTTGGTCACAATATTCGTGATGCCATATGGCAGCAGGGTCTACCATTAGACAACACATTATGCTTCCAATATCTTCCCAGGCGGTAGTACCTCCCTGTTTGACAGCTGCCTACTACACTGTATATCTACTGCTCTCCTCGTATCTACTTGTCTTCTATCTGCCTCAATTATTCAGTCATCCTATTCCATTATCTCCATAATTTCAAACATCAACACAATCTCTGCTTTACTTATTCAGACATTTATCTCTCTACCAAATGATCTTTTAATATTACAGTCCTCACTCTGTCTTCTCTTCATCTTCCTCACCCGAACTTCAAGATAATTATTTCCAAGTTAGTTTGTGTCTTGTCATTCTATTATTGTAACCTCATGTTTCACACCTCAACATCAGACGCTGTATTAATCCTTCCACTATGTCCGCCCCGTTTGGTGTAATGTCATACAGATCCTGAGCTTTTACTAGACACAGCCCCAGTAACTTTAATATTTTTTCGCTGCATATGGCCTACTTTCCCCCGACAACAAACAACAGTTCATTCTTATACAGATGATTCAGCCCTTCTGACTGCCTCAGTCACTCAAAATAAAGTTTTCAGTGGTAGACAACAGACATCATCTCTTCCGGAGGATCTCGCTTGGATAGTTTAGTCACTAGTGGGATCTATCCACCGTTATTTCCATCAACGCAACTAAACTAAAGTACATTTCAACATTGATTTTGACATATCCATCAGGCCTAATTTTATGTCTTATTCAACCGGTGAACAGTTGGCAAGCGTTTACGTGAAACAGATGCTCACCGAGATTAATTACTGCTGTCATATGTGGGCAGGATGTGGTGTCGTGGCACTTTGTCACCACTACTTGGTGCAGAGCAGAGGAGAGCAATCAAATTAATCCACAATTATAACCTTACCCTAACACTTCCGGTACTACAGTGACATCTCCCTATTCTCTCTAGTCTATACAGTATATATTTTCAAAGTCGCTGTGTTGACGAACTACCGTCGATAGTGCCCGCATCTTGCACCATCTATCGGCATTTACCGTATCTCTCAATATCCGATATTCATATCCCGGAACAGCACTTCTTGGAACTCTCCATTTCACAATGTTTTTCCTATGTCACAGCTTCCTGGAGTTTAAAACATCTTGTTGCAAATGTATCTTCACTCTTTGGTGATGGGTCGCCTTGAAAACGATGCCTGTGTAATCTCTCCCTACACTTTCTATTTGTTAAAAGGTGTTTATAGTACACAAATGATATTGACAGTACATATCCTGGAAGTAAACCGAATATAATCGCCATCCAACTTTTTCCAACCTGGACCTCTCGAACGGACTTCACTTCCTGAATCTCTATCATATACTAACTGTAACTTGCAGCAAAGTAGTGATGTAAACAAACTATTGAATAATCCCTCCATCAGTTTTATGTTATTTGCTTTACTTCCAGAACAAGCTTGCTCAACCACGACAGTTTCAGAGCCCTTCTCCCTGTGTGTAGTACTATAATACATTATGTACAAAGAGGAAACATCACTGAAGGTTACTAGTGTGCCCTGAAGAATGCAGTGATGGCTAGGGAAACACTGAGCAACACTGAGTCCGTTTATTGTGGATGAGAGAAATACAAGTGGTGACCAGCGTGTGCCAAGCACGGCTCACACAGTCAGACTGAGGCGCCTTGCCATATGGCAGCCTCGGGGCAATGTTGCCACATAACACGTGCAGTGTTGCCACGTGATAATATATATAAATGCTACTCGGCACAGTAGCTTATGCACAGGGTTGCTACTTGGCACAGTAGCCTATATACATAACCTACAATCACCACTTCCATTTCCTCCACCCACACCCTTGTATTCAGATCACCAGCACCGACAAAGTATTACCTCTCTCGCTGAACAACACATTTCAGCTCGATTAATCAAAGAGCTTGTTTTTGTGTTTTGTTTCATATTCTTCGTTCAAACTTACCCAACAGTTATTCTGGTCTCGATTAAGTCTATCTTCAACCTATTCCATAATGTTCGTAAGCAAATTGATTCATATATTACCGCATGTCTCCCTATCTGACCAAAACATTGAAAGTTGTTCTATCCCCCTTCTCTTGTCTATACCTAATAACAGCATCTCTCTCTCTCAGTATTTCTACCTCTCTCCTCCCATGTACTGTACACTACACTATCTTTCATCCTCTTATTCCGTCTAGCAAATTCGTCTCGCTCACTGCCACCGTCCTGTATTGTAATGGTCGCCGGAAATCATTGTAACCGATATTGCAGGAGCGTCTCTAATATTAGTCCCGAATTGCTTCTACATAGTCGATAACCTAATTTATCTAAATATAAAACATTGACAAAGAAGAGTTATATTATAAGGAAAATAAACTCATATCTTCATGAGTAACATTCCCAATAAAAACACATCGGTAAACTTGCACCCAAACGAGGTACTAAATCAGTGAGTGGTCATCTTCACTTTTGATCTTTTGACCAAGAAATATAATTTTGGCAATGATAAATAACAATAATACATACATACATACATACATACATACATACATACATACATGCATACATACATACATACATACATACATACATACATACATACATACATATATATATATATATATATATATATATATATATATATATATATATATATATATATATATATATATATATATATATATATGTATATATACACGTGGCGGCGAGTGTGTCCTCACTAGATGTGGTGTTGAGAATATCAACCTGGGATGAGAGAGATTTGTTGGTATTTGAATTTACAGAAAACGAAAGAAAAGATTGATAATATATGTATATTCAGGAAAAATAATAATAAGTGAAACGACTATATATTGATCAAATAAATGATGACGTGCTCTAAATTCTATTATCAGTTGACAGCAACACGACAGCCAACTCACAAATAAAATGTAAATTACATACGACATAAAATTTTGGATATTCATAAAACAATTTACATGACGTCAAAAGAGTTCTTTAAATTTTTTGTTGGACTGTAAAATGTATTTTGTAATTTGGCTTAAATTTCAAAGTGGATATATTTTTGTCTCTTCTGCTTAACAATATTTCCTTGTTGCTTTCCATTTCAACTTATAATTTAATATCTAGAAAATTCTTTAGACACTTTCAGAGCTGACTCACACAAGCAGTAAGATGAAAAAAGTCTGAAAAAAGTTTATTACAGTTTAATTTTGTTCTAACAGTTTTCTCAGAAAGATTTTGCCTCTTTGTTGTGTTATGTGTCGCCTCTTCTTACTCTCTCAAGTATTAACTGATCCATCATGTGTGTAGCATCTTGATGGGTCTTCGACACGTGGCGATTTACACGAGTAATATTTGCCTACACATTAAATTCTGTTCCGAGAGCAAAAAAAAAAGAAAATTTTTCGTATAGTATCATTTTGTTTGTTATTAAAATATAAATCTATTTATACAAAAGATATGTAAATTAATTGAAAAATTATATCACTAATACTGAAGCAGTAGACGATTCGACTAAAAACTCGCCCAGTGATATTCAGGTGTTGTAATAATTATGTTAAGCTGATAGAGAAGAGCTGATTCTAAAATATACTCCCACAACACCTTGCTCCCGAGTCTAGTTTTACCTAACAGCCTCGACAACATAATCCAGAGACGTCCTCCCCCTTAGCACAAGTTGACGACCCCTTTGTTAACAACATTATCTGGTCTTTTATTTATGACATTCATTACTAAGATATTATACATAACATTACATAGAAAATACATCCACTTCCTGTAATACCTCATTGAGCTTATTAATATGAGGTGAATTACTACTTTTTATTCTCGAATATCAAAACTCGGAGCTGCATTAATAAAGTATATAACACATACCATTATGCGAGTTAAGGAACATCACCCAAGGGTAAAGATTGTAAAAAGCAACAACACATTAGACCAGCAGTTGTGTGTATCATCAATTACCAGGCGGTGGTGGGGTAAAACTCTGCGGTTACCACACGCCAAGTTTGACTACCTTCCCCCCCCTTTTTTTTTAAATATACCGTATACCGAATATATTTTTTACCTGTTACAATACTTCCCGAATACACACGCCGTTGGTCTTTATATAACAACAAGAAAAATCTGAAATGTCGAGTATAAAAGCTCCTAGGATCAGTACAGTATCTCAGTAGGCAGGTATGTATATGATTACCTTTACATGCATGTTATTATTCACGTATCCGTACCGTATGTATAAAGTTCTCTATGTATTGATAAATTTCATCAAATTATCTCAAAAACCAACGAGTATATTTCAATAAATTTATGTATATTCGTGATGTAAGAGTTTCATGGGTGATCGGGATGTCACTCTCTAAGAATTGTAATATTTGTTTTTTGGCACTTGAGGGATGTCCACCGTTATCTAGGCAAATATTTTCATCACAGTTTCTTATACATGTAAATAGAAAGGTATAATATTTGACCTTATCTGCCAGCCTTACAATAGCCTCGTTATGTCACCCCTTTCAGGTGCACCAGAGCTCCTTATACCACTCCATGGTGATCAATTAGTGTGCGTGTGTACTTGATCTTTATCTTTAATTTCACTACTTTTAAACTTTTTACCTAACCTAACCTAACCTAACCTAACCATTGGGTACTTTTCATATGGCTTAACTATTACCAAAGAATATTATTGATGGTGATCTCGGCCAATATTATGATGGGACGAAATCACTAAAATGGGCCGAGGTCACCACTGAATGTGGGCCGAGGTTACCACTGGATGCGGGCCGAGGTTACTTGGCCGAATTTACCATAGGCCGACGTCACTGGCACCCGAGATTGTGCTTCTGTCATCAACACAAGAAAACGCCTCAACTCTTGTGTATATGTAAACACTGATATTATGATCTGATTTATAATTAAACCTGAAATGTTGGATTGTTTAAGTTAAAAGAGATTTGTTAAACTATTATTTTTGGGGGGAAATTTAACTTAAACAAAGAGACCTCGGAAAATTTGTTCAGACTTGTACCCAGAACCAGCAGAACCTGATGGTCAGTCCCCCGTAAGGTCACGGTGTCTCTGTTATATAAAGTTTGTAAGGTGCTTATATATTACAGCTTCACTTCTCTTAATATACAGTATTGGTTAATGTATAAAAGCTATTTTATGATGAATAATTCACTCCTCTTGTATATCTTTGTCACTTATTTATTCTCATACTAATACAATAAGCAGAGCAATGAAGAATATATATACTTTATCAATAAAATGATTCCATTATAACCATACAGTAATTTAATAAGTCGGTAAATGAGGAAGTGAAATACTCTCTCAGAATTGTATCAACTTTATTAAGAAGAATTATTTAGTAATTGTTTTATAACGCGTGGCATCTCCAAGACCATCTATGTTTTCAATCCGTCGACCCTCTAGAAAATACTTTGTGGTTCCCCAGTTGAGAAGCTCTGGTAGAGAAGTAGAGTGATAGTGTAGACACCGACACAGGCTATAAACCAGCTTAAAATAATACAGATGGGAAGTATACATGATGAGACTAACTTCGCGATTACTAACACATA
>NW_024722371.1:0-3676 GCF_018991925.1 Homarus americanus
TGCTGGAGGTTAGTACCTGATGTCCTTTCAGGCCGGGTGCCCACTCTAACTATCAATAGACCTTTGCATACGAACACACACAGTCATAGTACAGTTGTATAGATATTATGTATAAATATTGTATATGGCATTTTATGCTCTAAATATCTCTTCTTTATATATGAACCGAAAAAAGTACCATGGTTGTAGTTACAATAGTATGAATGAAATAAACGCTTCATTCACCCAGAGTGAATCCACAACATTTACAGTATTCCACCAAACCCTATCTATATCTTTTGTTTCCCATCATTTGGTAACTATATGAAAAATAGTGTTGAATTTAACTGCATATTTTAGGCAAATTACATGTGGATCAGTCACTCCTCAGTTGACACTTACTGTATAGTGTAATGCTTTGACCCATCCCACCTGGGCACAGGGGCCTTGCAGTGGCCTCTATCTACTTTGCCTCTCCACTGAGGGCAACATCGCCCACCAATTTACACAAGTTGCCAATGCCAAGCGATATTTATGTTCCTTACATGCTCTGTATCTTGGCCAACTAATCGCAGACTCATAGTATAAATACATGGAGGAAAAATCTGTATTAACCATACTGTTTATATTGCATTTTTATTGTAAACACACGTAAAAAATATACGTTTAGCAATTGCCGTGAAGCACCACATAGATTTGAAATGAAGAACTAATTAAGACCCAGCCAACCTGGCGTGTTCGTGTGTAGGAGGCCTGCCGTCCGTGTGTGGGGAGGGCCTGCCGTGGCCTGCTCATATCAGTGTGCAAAGGGCAAGTCGTATAATTCATCCTTGCATCGAAACCACGACCATGATTATAACAACCACGACTATGGTTATAATCACCACGACTGTGATTATAACGAACACGACCATGATTATAACAACCACGACCATGATTATAACAAACACGACAATGATTATAATAACCACGACCATAATTATCTCATATACTATAGGAATAGCCTTGTGCCTGTGTGTGTGTGAGTCTTTTCTGGGCAGCCGAAATGGCACAATCGTTTTTCATCAAACTTGGTGGAAAATCGTAGAGTGGAACAAACCTGGTCCCATACCGAGGGTTTCTTTAGGAAGGTATTAATTAACCATTTTATTTACGCTGGAAAACGCTGTCGCTATACGCTGTCAGCCGGCCGGCTTTGGGAAAATGTACCCCCAGACTCGCCACCGGGCAAGAAAGGCCCACGATTACTTGTTTGTGTGTATATATATATATATATATATATATATATATATATATATATATGCTATATATATATATATATATATATATATATATATATATATATATATATATATATATATATATATATATATATATATATATATATATATATATATAGAGAAGAGAGAGAGAGAGAGAGAATTAACACATTTCTTAATTAACTCGTAATCTAGAGGCATCATCTTAAATCCCGGGATGGAGTGCAGGTGATCGACAAATCCTGCTATTATCTGAATGACAATTCCGGTTCCTTGTCTCTTCACGCAGTAAATTGGATAGCTTACTGGATCACTGTTATGCAGAAACCTATATATATATATATATATATATATATATATATATATATATATATATATATATATATATATATATATATATATATATTCATATTTATGCTGATAACCACAAGGAAAGAAGAAAACACGAAGTTCCCAAGCGCTTTCGTGTAATTCACATCTTCAGGGGTGAGTCCAGACTAAGGAGAAGTACAAAACAAGGTATATGTATACAGAGGAGGGTGAGATCAAGTCCACAATGGTCAGGTATTAGGTAATGTCCCTTGTAATCTTCAAAAAGCACCGCAGTAGGTAGTCAGGTCAAAGGGTAAGCTGACCCAACCATCTCACCGGGTTACAAATATTGTTTTGTACTTCTCACCCCTGAAGATGTGAATTACACGAAAGCGCTTGGGAACTTCGTGTTTTCTTCTTTCCTTGTGGTTATCAGCATATACCTGGATCACGCACACCCACAGTGATTTACTTGCATATATATAATAAAGAGGAGAATCAGGGTAAACACAAACATCTTGAAGTAGGGCTTCTTTTAATTGCTAACGTTTCGGAAATAATCCTTTTTTGTCATCAGAACCTAAAAAGTTTTAAAAAAGTTTAAAAATACAGGTGATACAGTACAATAAAAACATAATATTAAACGAAAATTTACCATACGATAAACTTCAAACATTTAAAAAAGAGCAATCCACTTCAAAACCGACAAAAATGACGAGAGACCAACATACAAAGCTTAAGTCAGGAAATAACATGTATGAAATAAAATGTACAGGGGGGGGTATTACCTTAATTCAGACGAGCCTTAATGTGAAAAACATAACAATTCACTAGAGGCCATATCACAAAGAGATGGCTTTTCTTTGTACTGAAGTAATGCTTCCATAATGAGGCGATCTGTATCACAGTCGCTCTTGCCAAAAACTGAGAAATCTGACGGCGAAAACGGGTGGTTATGTTGGTGGGCGTGGTTACGAATAGCTGATTGTAGTGGTTGTGTTATTAAATGGCCTGTTCGAACGGAACGGCCCAAGTGTTCATGGATGCGAGTTATCAAATGTCTCTTAGTTTTACCTATATATGCTGCCCTACAGCTAGCACACGTAAATTGATAATCAACTGAGGATTGCAGGTGTGTGGGCATGGTGTCTGTAATTTTAAAGAATTTCTTAATTGAACTCTGGGTTTTAAAGATTAGTCTAAGAGAAAGTTGTGGATAGAATTCATTGAAAAGCTTCTTAAGTTTATTTCTAAGGGTAAAACTGAGTGAGCTTGTGTCCGGGATGGTGAAATAGATAGAAAATTTAGGGACAGTGTGGATTTGAGGCTGTGTGGGACTAAAAACCTATTAAGCGTTTTGCCAATATAAGTGTCTATAAATCTCTTAGGGAAACCATTGTTAAAGAGTAGTTCCTCTAACTACCGCCCAATCAGTCTAACATCAATAGCAGACAAATTACTGGAAGCAATCATTTCAAACTCTATTCGAAATCACCTGGAGAAAAACCGATTGATCAATGATTCCCAGCATGGCTTCACAAGAGGACGTTCTTGTCTAACTAATCCTAAATATTCTATCTATTTCACATACACATTTTTAGGCCCTCAGTTTCACCCATAGAAATAAACTTGAAGCTTTTCAATAAATTCTATCACAAATTTCTCTTAGACTAATCTTTAAAACCCAGAGTTCAATTAAAATTCTTTAAAATTAAAAGACACCATACCACACCTGCAATCTTCAGTTATTTATCAATTTACGTGTATTACTGGCTGTAGAGCAACATACTCTCGATAAGAAACTAAGACACATTTGATAACTTCGCATCCACCAGACATAGGCTGTTCGTTAGACGAGCCCATTTAATGCTACAACCACCATCTTCAGCTATTATAACCCATGCCCACCAACGCAGCCACCCGTTTTACGCCGTCTGTTCTCAGTTCTTAAAGTAACAGCGACTTCAACATTACAGACCCTCCTCATTATGGAGGCATTACGCAGTACAAAGAAAAGCCATCGCTTTGTGATATGACCTCTAGTGAATTATTATGTTTTCACATTAAGGCTCGTCTGAGCAGGTAATACTCCCTGTTCATTCTATTTTGTCTTTTATTTCCTGATT
>NW_024722372.1:0-8155 GCF_018991925.1 Homarus americanus
ACATCGTTATTTTTCGTCACTACATCCCCGTGCCGGGAGTGGGTAATTTGCGTGCCTGCTGCCTTCCTTAGATGTGGTAGCCGTTTCTCAGGCTCCCTCTCCGGAATCGAACCCTGATTCCCCGTTACCCGTTATAGCCATTGTAGGCGCATAACCTACAATCGAAAGCTGATAAGGCAGACACTTGAAAGAAGCGGCGCCGGTGCGGAGACCGTGCGCTCAGCCCGAAGTTATTCAGATTCACCACAGGTGGGTTACGGACCGGGGCCCGACCAGTTTTGAACTAATAAAAGCGCTCTTCCCTTGCGGTCAGAGACCAATTGCATGTATTAGCTCTAGAATTGCCACAGTTATCCAAGTAAGTGGGTTTACAGATCCAATGAAACATAGCTGATTTAATGAGCCATTCGCGGTTTCGCCTTAAATCGGCTTGTACTTACACATGCATGGCTTAATCTTTGAGACAAGCATATGACTACTGGCAGGATCAACCAGGTAGCTGCTGCTGTTGGCGGCGCCTATCACGGCAGCCAAAATAGTGAGATTGAGAGAGAGGCAGAAGACATTGGGCGAGGGACCGCACGTTGGCCTTAGAGAAATAGCAAACCAGATGATCAGATCTAACTGCACCTTCTCTTGCTATCCTCGGCGCCGGCAGCGCCACCGTGTGTGCCAATCTCCTCCCTTATCCGCTCCTCTTTGCCCCAGCTCCAGCGAGGCAGCCGACATTGGGCGAGGGACCGCACGTTGGCGAATCTCCTCCCTTATCCACTCCTCTTCTCTTTGCCCCAGCGAGGCAGAAGACATTGGGCGAGGGACCGCACGTTGGCCTTAGAGAAATAGCAAACCAGATGATCAGATCAAACTGCACCTTCTCTCGCTATCCTCGGCGCTGGCAGCGCCACCGTGTGTGCCAATCTCCTCCCTTATCCTCTCCTCTTCTCTTTGCCCCAGCGAGGCAGCCGACATTGGGCGAGGGACCGCACGTTGGCCTTAGAGAAATAGCAAACCAGATGATCAGATCAAACTGCACCTTCTCTCGCTATCCTCGGCGCCGGCAGCGCCACCGTGTGTGCCAATCTCCTCCCTTATCCGCTCCTCTCCTCTTTACCCAGCTCCAGCGAGGCAGCCGACATTGGGCGAGGGACCGCACGTTGGCCAATCTCCTCCCTTATCCGCCCCTCTTCTCTTCTCTTTGCCCCAGCGAGGCATAAGACATTGGGCGAGGGACCGCACATTGGCCCATCTCCTCCTCTCTCTCTTTCTCTTACTGTTTGTGGGGACGTGGGCTCATGAGCGCCATCGTCGCCCAATATTGGTTAGGTTGTGTATTTCACGGGTGGGAACCGCCATCATCGTTGTTAGGTGATGGGGTAACCCAACGTGTGCTTTGACGAGTTTTGGCTGCTAAACTCTCTTTTTAGTATACTCGGCTCCCAGACTGCGCCCTGGTCGTGTTGAACCATGAGCGTTGTCTATGCACATTTAGGGTAGCCGTTTGCGCGTGGAATAGTGCAATGAATCTCGGTCAAGAGACGGTTGGGCGCTGCATTGAAGGCCGGCACAGACGCGAAGACGGGGTGATCAGCCAACGCAAGTCCGCTAAGTTGGGCAGACAGCAAGGCGAAGGGGAGCCCCGTTCCGGACTGAAAGGCCGCAGCATATGCTGTGACGGAAACTAGTAGGGTGGCGATGTGTGCGCCGAGAGAGAGACGGAGTAAATAATGTCCAAACGGAAGATGGACCTGGCAAGTGTAATTGATAGAGCGCGAGCCTACTCGCCATAAGCCCGCTCCACTGCCATTCCTCTGATCCAATGAGACTAAATTCTCTCTCCTTCTGCTCCAGCCATTGCAGGGCAGGGAAGCGACGGCAACTTTGGTTGTTGTTTTTGAATGCCGCGCTTTTCTTCGCAGAGGCGCCGCTCGCTGGGGGCGGAAGATATTTCACACCGAATATGTGTGTGAAGGCACCCTCTCCCCTTAATATAGTGAAATAGTGCAATCCAGCATACAAGGTCGGACGATAGGACATTCACCGTACCGCACCTCGAGAGTGGATGTTGGGTAAGGTTAAAACCGGACTGTTCGCAGACAGCCGAATAACCCGGTTCCGGACTAATTGGTGGATGCAACATCATGATGATGCTGCTGCTGTCGCGGAAACCGCAGTGGCGACGTGAGAGAGTAATAATGTTCAATAGGGAGAGCGACCTGGCTAGTGTAATTGATGGATCGCGAGCCTACTCGCCATTAGCCCGCTCCACTGCCATTCCTCTGACCCAATGAGACTATTCTCTCTCTCGCTCTCCTTCTGCTCCAGCCATTGCAGGGCAGGGAGAGGAAATCGACGGCAATTTTGGTTGTTGTTTTTGAATGCCGCGTTTTGCTTCGCAGAGGCGCCGAAGCGCTCCGCTGGGGGGCGGAAGATATTTCACATCGAATATGTGTGTGAAGGCACCCTCTCCCCTTAATATAGTGAAATAGTGCAATCCAGCATACAAGAGCGGACGTTTTCATCACCGTCTCCCCTCGGTGTGTGCAGATTCTCGGATCATTTTGTAAAGTATGCTCGACCCCGATTGACTTTGACGGTCTCCCATTCGGGTGTGCAAGTTTCTGTAGTATGCTATTAAATCGACGATTGACTTTGACTGTCTCCCATTCGGGTGTGCAAGTTTCTGTAGTATGCTATCAAATCGACCCCCGATTGACTTTGACGGTCTCCCATTCGGGTGTGCAAGTTTCTGTAGTATGCTATTAAATCGACCCCGATTGACTTTGACGGTCTCCCATTCGGGTGTGCAAGTTTCTGTAGTATGCTATTAAATCGACTTGACTTTCACTGTCTCCCATTCGGTGTGCAAGTTTCTGTAGTATGCTATTAAATCGACCGATTGACTTTCACTGTCTCCCATTCGGGTGTGCAAGTTTCTGTAGTATGCTATCAAATCGACCCCCGATTGACTTTGACGGTCTCCCATTCGGGTGTGCAAGTTTCTGTAGTATGTATTCGACCCCGATTGACTTTTCTCCCATTCGGTGTGCAGTTTCTGTAGTATGCTATTAAATCGACCCCGATTGACTTTGACTGTCTCCCATTCAAGTTCTCTGTATGCTATCAAATCGACCCCGATTGACTTTGACGGTCTCCCATTCAAGTTCTCTGTAGTATGCTATCAAATCGACCCCGATTCACTTTGACGGTCTCCATGTGTGGAACTTCTCTGGTATGTTGTATAATATGACCGAGGTGCCCCTACCCCTTAATATAGTGAAATAGTGCAATCGAACATATAAGGGCGGACGTTTTCATCACCGTCTCCCACTCGGTGTGTGTGCAGATTCTCGGATCATTTTGTAAAGTATGCTCGACCCCCGATTGACTTTGACGGTCTCCCATTCGGGTGTGCAAGTTTCTGTAGTATGCTATTAAATCGACCGCCGATTGACTTTGACTGTCTCCCATTCGGGTGTGCAAGTTTCTGTAGTATGCTATCAAATCTGGCCCCGATTGACTTTACAATTATATTCGGGTGTGCAAGTTTACTGTAGTATGCTATTAAAATCTCAAACCCCGATTGACTTTGGCGGTCTCCCCGACCGAATTGTGCAAGTTTTCTGTGATATGCTATTAAAATCGAGCCCCAATTGACTTTTACTGTCTCCCCATTAGTTATTGCAGAATTTCTGTATTATGCTATTAAATCGACCCCGTTGGCTTTCCTTATCTCCCGACCGGTGTGCAGAGTTTCTGTAACGGTATGCTATCAATCGACCCCCGATTGACTTTGACGGTCTCCCATTCGGGTGTGCAAGTTCTCTGTAGTATGCTATCAAATCGACCCCCGATTGACTTTGACGGTCTCCCATTCGGGTGTGCAAGTTCTCTGTAGTATGCTATTAAATCGACCCCCGATTGACTTTGACGGTCTCCCATTCGGGTGTGCAAGTTCTCTGTAGTATGCTATTAAATCGACCCCCGATTGACTTTGACGGTCTCCCATTCGGGTGTGCAAGTTCTCTGTAGTATGCTATCAAATCGACCCCCGATTCACTTTGACGGTCTCCCATGCGGGTGTGGAACTTCTCTGGTATGTTGTATAATATGACCGAGGTGCCCCTACCCCTTACTATAGTGAAATAGTGCCATCCAGTGTACAAGGGCGGACGCTTTCATCACCGTCTCCCACTCGGTGTGTGCACATTCTCGGATCATTTTGTATAGTATGCTATTAAATCGACTCTCGATTGACTCTGACGGTCTCCCATTCGGGTGTGCAAGTTTCTGTAGTATGCTATTAAATCGACCCCCGATTGACTTTGACGGTCTCCCATTCGGGTGTGCAAGTTTCTGTAGTATGCTATCAAATCGACCCCGGATTGACTTTGACGGTCTCCCATTCGGGTGTGCAAGTTTCTGTAGTATGCTATCAAATCGACCCCGATTGACTCTGATGGTCTCCCATTTGGTGTGCAAGTTTCTATGATATACTATTAAACCCCGATTGACTTTTGACGGTCTCCATTCGGGTGTGCAAGTTTCTGTAGTATGCTATTAAATCGACCCCCGATTGACTTCGACTGTCTCCCATTCGGGTGTGCAAGTTTCTGTAGTATGCTATCAAATCGACCCCCGATTGAATTTGACGGTCTCCCATTCGGGTGTGCAAGTTTATGTAGTATGCTATTAAATCGACCCCCGATTGACTTTGACTGTCTCCCATTCGGGTGTGCAAGTTTCTGTAGTATGCTGTTAAATCGACCCCCGATTGACTTTGACTGTCTCCCATTCGGGTGTGCAAGTGTCTGTAGTATGCTATCAAATCGACCCCCGATTGACTTTGTGGGTCTCCCATTCGGGTGTGCAAGTTTCTGTAGTATGCTATTAAATCGGCCCCCGATTGACTTTGACTGTCTCCCATTCGGGTGTGCAAGTTTCTGTAGTATGCTATCAAATCGACCCCCGATTGACTTTGACGGTCTCCCATTCGGGTGTGCAAGTTTCTGTAGTATGCTATTAAATCGACCCCCGATTGACTTTGACGGTCTCCCATTCGGGTGTGCAAGTTTCTGTAGTATGCTATTAAATCGACCCCCGATTGACTTTGACTGTCTCCCATTCGGGTGTGCAAGTTTCTGTAGTATGCTATCAAATCGACCCCCGATTGACTTTGACGGTCTCCCATTCGGGTGTGCAAGTTTCTGTAGTATGCTATCAAATCGACCCCCGATTGACTTTGACCGTCTCCCATTCGGGTGTGCAAGTTTCTGTAGTATGCTATTAAATCGACCCCCGATTGACTTTGACTGTCTCCCATTCGGGTGTGCAAGTTTCTGTAGTATGCTATTAAATCGACCCCCGATTGACTTTCACTGTCTCCCATTCGGGTGTGCAAGTTTCTGTAGTATGCTATTAAATCGACCCCCGATTGACTTTCACTGTCTCCCATTCGGGTGTGCAAGTTTCTGTAGTATGCTATCAAATCGACCCCCGATTGACTTTGACGGTCTCCCATTCGGGTGTGCAAGTTTCTGTGGTATGCTATTAAATCGACCCCCGATTGACTTTGACGGTCTCCCATTCGGGTGTGCAAGTTTCTGTGGTATGCTATCAAATCGATCCCCGATTGACTTTGACGGTCTCCCATTCGGGTGTGCAAGTTTCTGTAGTATGCTATTAAATCGACTCCCGATTGACTTTGACGGTCTCCCATTCGGGTGTGCAAGTTTCTGTAGTATGCTATTAAATCGACCCCCGATTGACTTTGACTGTCTCCCATTCGGGTGTGCAACTTTCTGTAGTATGCTATTAAATCGACTCCCGATTGACTTTGACGGTCTCCCATTCGGGTGTGCAAGTTTCTGTAGTATGCTATCAAATCGACCCCCCGATTGACTTTGAATGTCTCCCATTCGGGTGTGCAAGTTTCTGTAGTATGCTATTAAATCGACCCCCGATTGACTTTGACGGTCTCCCATTCGGGTGTGCAAGTTTCTGTGGTATGCTATCAAATCGATCCCCGATTGACTCTGACGGTCTACCATTCGGGTGTGCAAGTTCTCTTGGTGCATTTGAAGTATGAGTTGAGTTTAATGAAGTTGATTTCGTCATAGGCACGGTGCTGTGCTGTGCTGTGCCATCGACAACACCAATAAGGAAGGGGCATCTATTTTTACTTAGGCTAGCATACCTAAGTTAAAGCAAACTCCCCTTGCCAATACAAGAAGGAAGAGGATTTCTTATAGTCTAATAAACAATTCATCATGACCAAATACAGTATCTAACACAGGGGTCCGGGGGGCTTTTATTACAGCTCCTTAACTAACCATTTTGATTGCATTATCTCTGAGAATAGTTAGCAATTATCCATTTGATTGCATTATCAGTTAGGGGGTTGTGTGTGGTTCCATATCACCAGATTTATTAAAAAACTCTACGTCAGGCTAAACAGTTTGGAAGCTAGATGGTACGATAGAATGCAAGTCATTAGTTAAGAGGTGAAAGAAAGATTAGTGAATTGAAAGAAAAATTGTTGAAACTGAAATACAGTAGGAGTAGAAAGAATCTGGAATCCAACCAGATCCTTCATCTTTCTTATTGGTGTTTGTCTTTGTTCTGCTCCTTGGGTCGTCAGACCTTTGTATTAATATTGGTTTATTTATATATTATTATTATTATTTTTTGTTATTGTTGGAGTTAGTAGAGCCGCCCAGGTCCTTGTGTAACTGGGAGGGTAGTCCTGACCCTGAGTGTTAGTTGAAGTGTTAGTTGTGTTGGTCTAAAGGTACACTGTATGGAGAGGCCTGCCAGGTTCTTAGTGGAGCTGGTAGGTCACTCTCATCTTTTATTCTCTCTATTAATGTTTTATATGTATATTGGGGCAGGAGATGGTTCAATTACTTTCTTCCTGGCTGATTTAAACCAACTGTGTTCTTGGAATTCTTCGTTGTCTATATTATTTATCCAGTTTTGGTATGTTTCTGTGTTAAGTTCAGTCACTTTTTTCCAAATATTTGTAGCTTTGTCGTGTATTTCTACATTGATTGCTAGGAGGTTTGCTCTCTTGTGTAGCTGTTCATTATTGATATGGTCTGTATATTTTATGTTATATATAAATCTGAGGGCTATATTTTGTACTGTTTGTAACCTTTTAATGCTCGTTTTACTAAGGGTGTTCAATGGGATGGGTGGGTAGTCCTAATTGATTTGACAAGGGCAATATAAATCTTTCTTTTGTTATTAATGCTAAGGTTCTTAAAGCGTTTTATTTTTGATAATCTTATTCTTGCTGTCGTTAGCATCTTTAAGTATGTTATATATCTTTTTGTTAGTTTTTAATCCAAGCATCCTACCTTCAGTGTGTTATGGGTATAGTTCCTGATGCGACTATTACTGGACTTGTTTTAATCTTGGCTATTGGTATTATCTTGAATTTGTTCTTATTTGTCCTGATTTTCCATTTTTTCTCAAAATCATTTATGTTTTTTATCGCTCTTACCGTGTAGAGTGCCATAAATTGAGTTGATTTTTCTGGGTATGATACTATTTGAGTAATATCATCAGCAAACATTACATATTCACTAAAGGGGGTAGGTTGAGGTGTGTCTGAAGTATAAATTGTATATAGTGTTGGAGAAAGGCATCCTCCTTGAGGTACTCCACTCTCAAGATTAAACATAGTTCCTAAAAAGTTTCCAATTTGAATTTGTGCTCTCCTATCATCTAAATAGTTACACAATATTCTTAGCATGTATTCGTTAAGTCCCAGTTTTAATATTTTATATTTCAAGCCTAAATGCCCAACTTTATCAAAAGCCTTAGAAACATCCCTTAAAATTATATTGATCTGGTTACCCTTGCTTTTTTCTATTGCAATTATTTCCGTTATTATAGCTATTGCAGTTAGGGTATTTCTATTGGGCATAAATCCATGTTGTCTGTTGTTAGTTTTCCCATGTTGTGTTAAAAGGCTATAAGTCTTGAATTTAATATTTTTTCCAATAGTTTCCCGGTAATTTCTAATAAAGATATTGGCCTGTAGTTTAATATTTCCTTATTGTCCTTACCCTCTTTAGGAATAAATATCATTTTAGCATATTTTAGTTTGTCTGGAAAGTAACCAGTTATTAAGCATGCGTTATAAATGTTTAAT
>NW_024722373.1:0-36245 GCF_018991925.1 Homarus americanus
CACCCTGGTGTTATACCGTCACCTTGGTGTTATACCGTCACCTTGGTGTTATACCGTCACCCTGGTGTTATACCGTCACCCTGTGTGTTAGACCGTCACCCTGGTGTTATACCGTCACCCTGGTGTTATACAGTCAGCCTGGTGTTAGACCGTCACCCTGGTGTTATACCGTCACCTTGGTGTTATACCGTCACCTTGGTGTTATACCGTCACCTTGGTGTTATACCGTCACCCTGTGTGTTAGGCCGTCACCCTGGTGTTGCTCGTCACCTTGGTGTTATACCGTCACCCTGTGTGTTGGACCGTCACCCTGGTGTTATACCGTCACCCTGGTGTTATACGGTCAGCCTGGTGTTAGACCGTCACCCTGGTGTTATTACCGTCACCGGTGTTATACCGTCACCTTGGTGTTATACCGTCACCTTGGTGTTATACCGTCACCTGTGTGTTCCTGGTGAACCGTCACCTTGGTGTTATACCGTCACCCTGTGTGTTAGACCGTCACCCTGGTGTTATACCGTCACCTTGGTGTTATACCGTCACCTTGGTGTTATACCGTCACCCTGGTGTTATACCGTCACCCTGTGTGTGTTAGACCGTCACCCTGGTGTTATACCGTCACCCTGGTGTTATACCGTCACCCTGTGTGTTAGACCGTCACCCTGGTGTTATACCGTCACCTTGGTGTTATACCGTCACCCTGTGTTAGACCGTCACCTGGTGTTATACCGTCACCTTGGTGTTATACCGTCACCTTGGTGTTATACCGTCACCCTGGTGTTATACCGTCACCCTGTGTATTAGCCGTCACTGTGGTGTTATACCGTCACCCTGGTGTTATACCGTCACCCTGGTGTTATCTGTCATTGTTATACCGTCACCTTGGTGTTATACCGTCACCCTGGTGTTATACCGTCACTGTGTTATACCGTCACTGTGGTGCTATACCATCACCCTGTGTGTTATACCGTCACCCTGGTGTTATACCGTCACCCTGGTGTTAAATACCCTGTGTGTTAGACCGTCACCCTGGTGTTATACCGTCACCCTGTGTGTTAGACCGTCACCCTGGTGTTATACCGTCACCCTGTGTGTTAGACCGTCACCCTGGTGTTATACCGTCACCCTGGTGTTATGCCGTCACCTGGTGTATACCGTCACCCTGTGTGTTATACCGTCACCTGTGTAGACCGTCACCTGGTGTTATACCGCCACCCTGGTGTTATGCCCACCCTGGTGTTATACCGTACCCTGGTGTTCGTCACCCTGTGTGTTGGACCGTCACCCTGGTGTTATACCGCCACCCTGGTGTTATGCCGTCACCCTGGTGTTATGCTTGTATGCCGTCACCCTGGTGTTATACCGTCACCCTGGTGTTATACCGTCACCCTGGTGTTATACCGTCACCTTGGTGTTATACCGTCACTGTGGTGTTATACCGTCACTGTGGTGTTATACCGTCACCTGGTGTTATACCGTCACCCTGGTGTTATACCGCACCTTGGTGTTATACCGTCACTGTGGTGTTATACCGTCACCCTGTGTGTATACCGTCACCCTGGTGTTATACCGTCACCCTGGTATACCGTCACCCTGGTGTTATACCGTCACCCTGGTGTTATACAGTCAGCCTGGTGTTAGACCGTCACCCTGGTGTTATACCGTCACCCTGGTGTTATACCGTCACCCTGGTGTCTTTCACCTGGTGTTATACCGTCACCCTGGTGTTATACCGTCACCCTGGTGTTATACCGTCACCCTGGTGTTATACCGTCACCCTGGTGTTATACGTCACCCTGGTGTTATACCGTCACCTGGTGTTATACCGTCACCTGGTGTTATACCGTCACCCTGGTGTTATACCGTCACCCTGGTGTTATACCGTCACCCTGGTGTTATGCTTTCACCCTGGTGTTATACCGTCACCCTGGTGTTATACCGTCACCCTGGTGTTATACCGTCACCTGGTGTTATACCGTCACCCTGTGTTATACCGTCACCCTGGTGTTATACCGTCACCCTGGTGTTACCGTCACCCTGGTGTTATACCGCCCTGGTGTTATACCGTGACAGCGGCTGGAGGCTCGCATGTTTCAATATATTAAAAAGATTAAACTGGTGTGTATGTTTTTACGATAACAATTACATGCAAGGAATGACTGTGGAGATTTTTAGGTTTATTTTTTATTCAACAAATATAACTGTAAATTATGATTAAAACTTTGGGCATAAAATTTTATTCGAGACTAATTACGTAGATGTATGACATGTAATAATGACTTACATATTCATTCCATAATTAGGTAGAATGCACATGGTTCATTTTTGTAACATGTAAATAATAACTAAATCCTTACATATATTGGCACTCAAAGAGAGGGAGGGAGGAACGTGGTCGGTACCTCACTCGACCCTCTTCGGTACTCAAGGGGTAAGGGGGACGTGGTCATTCACCTCCTCGACCCTCTTCGGTCAAAAGGGGGGTAAGGAGGGGGAACGTGGTCGGTACCTCCTCGACCCTCTTCGGTACTCAAAGGGGTAAGGGGAGGGGGACGTGGTCAGTCCTCCTCGACCTCTTCGGTACTCAAAGAGTAGGGGGAGATGGTCGGTACCTCACTCGACCTCTTCGGTACTCAAAGAGGGGTAAGGAGGAACGTGGTCGGTACTCCTCGACCCTCTTCGGTCTCAAGAGGGGGTAGGGGGAGGGGGCGTGGTCGGTACCTCCTCGACCCTCTTCGGTACTCAAAGAGGGGGTAAGGGGGAGGGCGGTACCTCCTCGACCTTCGGTACTCAAAGGGGGGTAAGGAGGGACGTGGTCGGTACCTCACTCGACCCTCCTCCGTACTCAAGGGGGGTAGGGGAGGGAACGTGGTCGGTACCTCCTCACCCTCTTCGGTACTCAAAGAGGGGGTAAGGGGAAACGTGGTCGGTACCTCCTCGACCCTCTTCGGTACTCAAGAGGGGTAAGGAGGGGGACGTGGTCGGTACCTCACTGACCCTCTTCCGTACTCAAGGGGGTAAGGGGAGGGGGAACGTGGTCGGTACCTCCTCGACCCTCTTCGGTACTCAAAGAGGGGTAAGGGGAGGGGGAACGTGGTCGGTACCTCACTCGACCCTCTTCGCTACTCAAAGAGGGTAAGGGGAGGGGGACGTGGTCGGTACCTCACTCGACCCTCTTAACTTCCCCAACTGTTAAATCAGGTGCAAATTTATATCTGGGGTCGAACCAACAATCTTTAGGACGGGAGATGAGTGTTGTGTATACTGAGCCTCTGCAACCTTATTAATTTTGACTAATATTGTGTAAATAAAAGTGATACAGAAAATAATGATGATGTTGGATTAATAACAGAAAATAATTAAGACATTAGGTGATAAAAATGAAAATACGTGGAAATGAATAATAAATAAATATCTAGATAGTGACACAGAATAAGTGCAATAGGAGTAAGGATATGTAAAGGAGGCAGAGATAAATAAAGGGATAATTTGTCAAACTGAGGAGAAACAGAAGAGAAAACCACCACTCACCACCAACACCCTCCACCCACCACACCCTCACCACCAACACACCTTCTACCCTCACCACCAACACACACCTCTACCACTAACCCCTCCTCCCCTAACCCCTCACCACCATATCACCCTTCCAACACACCCTCACCACCAACACACCCCTCCACCAACACACACACCACCAAACACCTCTACCACCAACACACCCTCACCACCTTCACACCTCCCCACCACCAACACACCCCTCACCACACACACCACCCCACCACACACCCTCCCACCAACACACCTCAACACCAACCCCTCACCACCACACCCTCACACAACACCTCTACCCAACACACACCTCACCACCCAACACACCCTACCACCAACACCCTCACCACCAACACCCTCACCCACCAACACACCCTCACCACCAACTCACCTCACCACCCCACCCTCTCCTCCCCCCTCCACCAGCCCCCTCCCACGCACCCCTCACCCAACACCCCTCACCACCACACCCTCCACCAACACACCCTCACCACCAACACCCACCCACCAACCACCTCACCACCAACACACCTCACCACCACCCTCCACCAACACACCCTCACACCAACACACCCTCACCACCAGCACACCCCTCACCACCAATTCACCCCACCCCTGCACACCCTCCACCAACCCCTCACCACCAACACACCCTCACCACCACACCCTCACCACCAACATCCTCCCCACCCACACACCCCACCACCAACACACCTCACCACTAACACCTCACCACAACACACACCACCAACACCTCACCCTGCTTCCCCTCACCACTACCCCCCTCCCCACAACACATCATCACCCCATTCAGGTTCTGGACTGGGAATATATATATATATGTTGAGGTTTGTTCAGTAATTGATTTGGTCTAATGTTGTCTTAATGGTTCCTTCATTGTGTGTGTATTATACCTTATGAGTTTGGACCCGAGGTAGGTGATGCCCTCTCTCTCTCTCTCTCTCTCTCTCTCTCTCTCTCTCTCCCACCTGTGAGAGGTAATTTACACTATGATCTGTTTCTCAGCCATCATCCATCACCACTCATCCGCATCTATAATCACTCTTCCAACATCCATAATCACACCTTACAACCACAACCCACACACACACACAGCCACACCCACAGCCACACGTATATTCTATAACACCCAACATATAGAGGCATCACATTAAATGAAACTTCCATAATTTTCTCTTTTTTTTATATAACTTGCCGATGGTAAATATTATTGCCAGATTGTGCTTGACTCACTGACATACATCGTGATATGTTATAACAGGCAGCTTTGACCTGTCGCGGTAATCACCATACACACCGTTATTATTAAAATATTATAGGTGAGTTATATAATGTGTCACTAATTGATCATAAATATACCTGTGTGTTTGGGGATGAATTACCTGTACTAAATATAACGTTATTTAAAGATATGTTCTTTATCCAGGTCTTGTGTTGTTATATATGAATGCATGTTGGGTAAGATAAAAATGGCTCTTATCTTTAATGGAGACACGTGATGTGTTCATGATAAACTAGTGAGGCAAGTTCAAGTAGATCTTAGCAATATATGTCATCATTACTGACAAAGAATGTGTGCAAAAAGATGATTTACTCTTTGCTTATCATCAAAAGAAAACACGCTCTAATATGTGGATTTGACTATTTAATTCACGTTTTCTCTAAGATAAAATGATTAAGAAAATATCCTGAGTTACTATCGTTTGTGTTGTAAATGGGTAAAGGAATTAGGGCATTAATTAAAAAGCGGTACACTGATATTAGTAAATACATTTATAATGATACGTCAACTCTCAGGTGTAAACAAAAATTAAAATTACTCACAGGTGTAACTTGGAGGGTGACGCTATTTCACCTAAGCTCTTTACGTGAAAAGTCTTCAACAACACTATATACTTAGTCATTTTATTTTCCTTTACTGCATCATGGTATTAAACATTTCAACGTTATAAACATAAGATATGAATTGAAGACAAGTGTAAAGTCCTTGATTAATATCCAATATGTTTATAGATTGTCACCTAACAGAGATAAACTATTTAGCGCAAAAGGAACATGTGAAATCTGTCGGATGATTACGAATGCTTTTGACACATTTTTTCCTCCGGGACTATATGTCAGAAATGAAGTTTTTGTTCCATCAATATTTTACCAACAACTTTGGTCAATAGGATGAACTGATAAGTGAAGCTGTTAGAAGATGCCCACTATATGTGTTACTGAATGTGTGGAGGAAACACGGACTCACTCTGATGTTTCTAGAGTTACAAGAGGATCTCATATTAAACTTTTGGTGTCCGTGAATCACCTTCTTGCTTGGTGAGTCACTTTAATATATGATCATTGGTCTCAGTACCTGGTCGATCGTGTTAGTTAAGATAAAACACTGGAGAACATTATTATATAAGAGCACACTAGGTTATGGCGTCGCTCAGTGAGTAATATTACACAACTTCATTAATGACTGAATAAATTAACTCTTTTTTTCTACCTGGACGCGGCTCAACACAGTCATCTTATCGTCATTTATTCAAAGTTCGTAATATTTTTTTTTCTTTTCCTCTCAAGGCACAAAAGAAAAAGCTAACCAGAATTTTTATTTTTCCCAGTAAGTAATCTTGCGAGGAGGGACAGAACGGTGGGGGAAAACACAGCGCTTCTGGACTGATATTAAAACATACTTTCTAAATCTTTCAGCAGGAAACTTTGGGGAAACATTTGCCTACGAGGGAAGGATTTTTCGATTAACTTTTGTCATAGCCATGCTGAAGTATCTTCCTGGCGAGAAGGAGGAGGAGGAGGAGCAGGGGAAGGAAGAAGGGAAGAGGAGGTGGAGGAAGAGGACAAGGAAAGGGGGAAGAGAACGTGGAAGAAGAGAAGGAGGAACAAGAGAATGGAGAAGGTTGAATCCAATAAATTTTAAGGAACTATGAAAGAATAATGATCACACACACACACACACACACACACACACACACACACACACACACACACACACACACATATACACACACACACAGTTTCATCAACAGTTCAGGATTATGGCTCCACAGTCTCCACCAAGTGTCTATCGTGTTACGTTAACATTTATATGACCTCATAGAACGATCATCACCATTCATGTAGCGATTATAACATCAATTATCAACACCGATCGTTCCGGAATATGAAGTAATTGGTATTAATATATTTACGGCTAAAACAACAATCACCATCACTCAGGTAAAATTGTCCCTATGATTGTTGATAATCATTTAGGATAATGGAGTAAATCTTACTAAATGTATATTTAATTTTAGTAGAGTAATCGCCAATTATGAAGGACTATATACCAATCAGTCATTTAGGATTACAGATGAATCGTAATTAATGTTTCTAAGATACGATTCACCTGTTTGGCTGTCCACTGTGGAATGACTTGGTCAGTAAGAACAGATTGAACACACCTGGGCCTGTAAAACTGGAGGTGTGTGTGTGTGTGAGAGGGAGGGGGTTGTCTCTCTCTCTCTCTCTCTCTCTCTCTCTCTCTCTCTCTCTCTCTCTCTCTCTCTCTCGAATATTAGTGGCAGAATTTAACATAGGATAATAAATACAACACAACATAATTATTAACTCTCGGTAAGTAAAATTGTCTCCACGCAGGCGACAACCCGGAGTTTGTTTTCCTTAACATAAATTTCTAAACGATTTCTGACTAATATAATCCTCGAGAAAATAATAAGTGAACAACGAAGACAGACACATGTAATAACTATACAAACAGACATAGACAGACACAGACAGACAGACATAGACGGACACAGACAGACAGACATAGACGGACACAACTTACTGAGGTAGTTAATGAAAAAGCGAAATGTCACGAGTTTTAGTAATGAAGATCAACAGGTGTATCTTTTTTTTATTAAGTTGATGAGTTAGACGTCAAGAGCTTCACCAAGAGACGACAGGTGAGACTAGGATGATGATGATGATGATGATGATGATGATGATGATTAGTTTTTTCTCCTGGTAAAATGGATCTATATTTGACCGAATTAAAAGTTATTATGGTGACTGTTATTCAGAATTAGGTAAAAAATGTATGATTGAAGTTTTAAGGTTCGAAGATTAATGAAACAGGTGAGGAAATCTGAGGAAAATAGAAGGAAAATAGGTTAGACAGGTGACAGAAGACCTCCACCGCCGTCATCTTGTAACTGTCTCTTTAATCTGATCCATTGTCTAGTTATTAGTTTTGGTTTCTCTCAATAGTAATTCGGATAACTTGGTAAGTCATTAAAGAATATTAAGAAAATCATCAGAATTAAAAACTAATTGATATCGTCTTTACCGAACTTCGAACACTTGACATCCTAACTTTAGATCACAACTGTACAAAGTTTCCCCCCCCCCCCCTTGACTTGTATCTAACTTTTCAGTGCCCAAATCCAGGATTACCTGTTCCACTCCTCGTAGCACAGATAGATGCGCTGCCTCCGTCACCCCTCAGGTCGTGCCAGGAGGCGGGGGAGCGAGAGCCATCAGTGTAACTAGTGTTTCGATATTCCAGCATCGTGAGCCGTCCCTCAATATCTGCTCGGTGAGGTGAACGACGGCCACTCTGGTGCCTGCAAGACTTCTGAAGATTCTGGGAAACACTTTCTTGATGCTCAGCAGAGGAAATATGAAGGAAAAAAATATATATCTATATATTTATATATATATAACGCTTACAGCCTTAGAATGTTGCTGAAAGAATCTGAAATGGGATGCCTTTAAGATTCTGTGTGAGACTGATGCAGACTGTTGGCATGGAAGGTTTCAGAGCCTGTAGAAGACTCCAGATGTTAACTGAATTATGGAAGCAGTGTAAATAAAGACTCTGCAATATTTATGAAGTTATTCAAGACACCAGAATAACCACAAATAAGCAGATCTTGTTGCTCCATGGGTGAATCACAACCGCTGTTCCCTCAAAGGTCTTGGAATGTCGAGAGGAAAATCACTGAAGCCCAGAGATGGAGAAACCAGAGCCCTCATTCTCAAAAATTTTATGCAACTTCAATTTTATTTCATTCAACAAACTGAGAACTAACAGGTGATGTACAGACACAGACAATAGTGACGGTACAAAAATATCAAAATAATAAAGACAATGGGCAAAACTTATTCGAGATGCTTTGGTGGAGTGCCTCGACCTTACTTGACCTGACCTGACCTGACCTGACCTGACCTGTTGGGAAGGCGTACACGACCCTCCCCTCCCTCCAGCCTTCCTTCCCATGTCTCAACAACTTCCTCAAGATAATAACCCACAGTGTGGGTCTCACACTATGGTGTTATCTGTACATCTTGGACGTCTTACCTTAAAGATGATGTTGATATTGTAATGTATTGCTGACTTGGAACTTAATTATACTTCATATAACCAACTCCTAATTTAATACTAACCTAACCTAACCTAACTTAACTAAAACTAGTCTCTTCCCTCTCACCTTATGTCTCACTTCTCCCACCTCACACTATCCCTCACCTTCTCATCTTATCTCTCACTGTCTCTCTCCCTCACTCCATCCACCATTACCCAACAGCCTCCATGCCTCACCACCGTCACAGTTATAGGCTTTTCGTCATAATAAATAACACCTCCTTAATGAACTATCACAGGAACACATTAACACCACAAGACGTATATTATTATAATTTATTTTCTAATTTTTTTGTCTCATGTGTTGACGTTTTAATCACACACTCGACGAGGGATGATGGAGTGTGATTTGTTGACCTTGTTCTGTTTTCGTTATTTGGTGAGTTTTTTCGGGTTATTGAATTTTGTTTTCGTTAGCTGGAGATAAGACACACACATACACACACACACACACACTCACACACGTACGTACATACATACATACATACATACATACACACGCACACGCGCACGCATACACACACGCATACACGCGAGCGTATTCTTGTTAATCTATTAATGACATTGGTATTGAAAAACGTCGTAGAGCGATTATATTTTTTTTCGAAAGAGAGAGAGAGAGCAACAACCAATAACAAAATCGGTGACTAAAGAGAAAAACAGTAAAGAGGAGACAAAGAGACACACAGTAATACATCAAAACATCAAACACAAAATCATCCTTCATCGACCTTTGACCTCACGAGTTAAAGAAATATTTACGTGTTGACAAGAGAGTCGCCCGAGGAAGATGATAAGAGATGGCTGTTGAGGTCGATTTACCGTGGCAACTTTTACGTCTCTCTATGTGTTGCCCATCGACCTTCTCCTCCTCATCCACCAGACGGAAGAAATGTTGCCTAGTTCACCACAATGACTCGCTCACCCACCACAAAGGTCACCATCATTATGTTAACTAGGAGGATGAAGTCAGTATTATGGATGAGTAGAGTTAGTGTTTAGTTAAGGTGTTAAGGGAAGGTTCTAAGGCTGCCTGGCTCCCTTATGCCGCCACACTGAAGGTAAGATTAACATATATTCTGGCCTGAGTCTGGCAGCGTGTAACTGAAGCCATGGTGAGGGGCAGGTTAACGACTTACCTTCCTACCCTCCCCTCACCTCCCTCCAACAGACCTTAACCCCAGCTACTCTACTTAACCTCATCCCTCCCCAGTGCCTCCCTCCCTCCCTCCCTCCAGTACACCTTAACCCCAGCTACTCTACTTAACCTCCACCCTCCAACCACCCCTCCCTTACTCCTCCCTCCAGCGTCTATAAGAGTTCCATTATATATATTAGGTCAGAATAAAGACTATAAAAACATATATGTCAGGGAAGGAGGCAAAACCTATACATTATATATCAGGGAAGAATAAGAGTCTATACATTATATATCAGGGAGGAATAAGAGCCTGTACATTATATATCGGGAAGGAATAAGAGTCTGCATTATATATATCAGGAAGAACAAGAGCCTGTACATTATATATCAGGAAGGAATAAAGTCTATACATTATATCAGGGGAAGGAATGAGGAAGCCTGTACATTATATATCAGGGGAAGAATAAGAAACCTGTACATTATATGTCAGGGAAGGAATAAGAGCCAATACATTATATATCAGGGAAGGAATAAGAGCCTATACATTATATATCAGGGAAGGAATAAGAGCCTATACATTATATATCAGGGAAGGAATAAGAGCCTATACATTATATATCAGGGAAGGAATAAGAGTCTATACATTATATATCAGGGAAGGAATAAGAGTCTATACATTATATATCAGGGAAGGAATAAGAGTCTAAACATTATATATCAGGGAAGGAATAAGAGTCTATACATTATATATCAGGGAAGGAATAAGAGTCTATACATTATATATCAGGGAAGGAATAAGAGCCTATACATTATATATCAGGGAAGGAATAAGAGTCTAAACATTATATATCAGGGAAGGAATAAGAGCCTATACATTATATATCAGGGAAGGAATAAGAGCCTATACATTATATATCAGGGAAGGAATAAGAGTCAATACATTATATATCAGGGAAGGAATAAGAGTCTATACATTATATATCAGGGAAGGAATAAGAGCCTATACATTATATATCAGGGAAGGAATAAGAGCCTATACATTATATATCAGGGAAGGAATAAGAGCCTATACATTATATATCAGGGAAGGAATAAGAGCCTATACATTATATATCAGGGAAGGAATAAGAGCCTATACATTATATATCAGGGAAGGAATAAGAGCCCATACATTATATATCAGGGAAGGAATAAGAGCCTATACATTATATATCAGGGAAGGATTAAGCTTATTATAAGAACTCAGCTTTACCCAATATAAACATCTAGTTATTAATGGCTGCCAGACACGTATAAGCATATGAAAGATAATAAATGTTTGTAAGAAAGTCTTTGTTGTCGGGAGGTGAACGATGACTCAAAGGCTTCTCCAGTCTAAGGCCGGAGTCATCAAAGACATTTTTCAACTTGAACGAGAAAAAGAGAAAAAAATATATATGCTAATGGCTTTACACATTATGTCTAATGTCTGCAGGCGGTGACTATACACACCACATGAAAGTATATTATTTTATGGTGATGTGTATGGTGTTGTGGTGCTGTGTATGGTGTTGTGGTGCTGTGTATGGTGTTGTGGTGCTGTGTATGGTGTTGTGGTGCTGTGTATGGTGTTGTGGTGCTGTGTATGGTGTTATGGTACTGTGTATGGTGTTGTGGTGCTGTGTATGGTGTTGTGGTGCTGTGTATGGTGTTGTGGTGCTGTGTATGGTGTTATGGTGATGTGTGGTGTTGTGATGTGTATGGTGTTGTGGTGCTGTGTATGGTGTGCTGGTGATGTGTATGGTGTTGTGGTGATGTGTGCTGGTGTTGTGGTGCTGTGTATGGTGTTGTGGTGCTGTGTATGGTGTTGTGGTGCTGTGTATGTGGTGTTATGGTGCTGTGTATGGTGTGATGTGTATGGTGTTGTGGTGCTGTGTATGGTGTTATGGTGCTGTGTATGGTGTTATGGTGCTGTGTATGGTGTTATGGTGCTGTGTATGGTGTTATGGTGCTGTGTATGGTGTTGTGTTGCTGTGTATGGTGTTATGGTGCTGTGTATGGTGTTATGGTGCTGTGTATGGTGTTATGGTGCAGTGTATGGTATTATGGTGATGTGTGTGGTGTTTGTGCTGTGTGGTGTTGTGTGCTGTGTATGTGTGTTATGGTGTTATGGTGATGTGTGTGGTGTTATGGTGATGTGTGCTGTGTATGGTGTTATGGTGATGTGTATGGTGTTGTGCTGTGTATGGTGTTGTGGTGTGTGTATGGTGTTGTGGTGCTGTGTATGGTGTTATGGTGATGTGTATGGTGTTATGGTGATGTGTATGGTGTTGTGCTGTGTATGGTGTTATGGTGATGTGTATGGTGTTATGGTGAGTGTGTATGGTGTTGTGCTGTGTATGTGTTGTGGTGCTGTGTATGGTGTTATGGTGATGTGTATGGTGTTGTGCTGTATGGTGTTGTGGTGCTGTGTATGGTGTTATGGTGATGTGTATGGTGTTGTGCTGTTGTATGGTGTTGTGGTACTATGTATGGTGTTGTGCTGTGTATGGTGTTATGGTGCTGTGTATGGTGTTATGGTGCTGTGTATGGTGGTATGGTGCTGTTTATGGTGTTATGGTAATGAGGATAACATTCTTCATGGTTGAGGTGGCAGAATGTGATGAGTGCAGGACAATGTCACGGTCTCTACCATGATCCCCGTGACAGAGGAAGGCAGCCTTAATTAAAACATTCCTGCACACACACACACACACACACACACACACACACACACACACACACACACACACACACACACACATACACACACACACACACACACACACACACACACACACACACACACATACATACACACACACACACACACACACACACACACACACACACACACACACACACACACACACACACACACACACACACACACACACGCACACACACACACACACACACATACATACATACATATTTCCTTCTCTGAGGTAAAAAAGTTCCAGAAATTAACTCTAAACCTTCTAGAACTTTCCAATTAAACTTAAATATATTTCTTGGAACTCAAATAATCAAATCCTCAAACCACCTTCGGGAAAATAGTTACTTCGTTCCATTGGCTCACCTCTCGTGCTAGAAATTCACTGAATGTATGTATGTATGTATGTATGTATGTATGTATGTATGTATGTATGTATGTATGTACAAAAGGGTTCATAGGTTTATAAAACATTGGTCAAAACACAGAACCAATATATATATTTACTCCGTTAACGTATTGCAGAAATCTGTACAGGATTTTCCGGACTATTCACACACGCGAGCTGGCAGCAATATGTTCATTTACATTTATAACTTCAGTGTGATTTTTCTTCTAGAGTTGAATATTTCTCCACCACTGTACTCCACCTTAGACTCCACCTTCATCATTGTACTCCACCGTAGACTCCTCCTCCACCACTGTACTCCACTTTAGACTCCTCCTCCACCACTGTGCTCCACCTTAGAATCCTCCTCCACCACTGTACTCCACCTTAGACTCCTCCTCCACCGCTGTACTCCACCTTAGACTCCTCCTTCATCATTATACTCCACCTTAGACTCCAACTCCACCACTGTACTCCACCTTAGACTTCTCCTCCATCGCTGTACTCCACCTTAGACTCCTCCTTCATCATTGTACTCCACCTTAGACTCCTCCTTCATCATTGTACCCCACCTTAGACTCCTCCTTCATCATTGTACCCCACCTTAGACTCCTCCTTTATCACTGTACTCCACCTTAGACTCCACCTCCACCACTGTACTCCCTTAGACTCCACCTCCACCACTGTACTCCACCTTAGACTCCACCTTCATCATTGTACTCCACCTTAGACTCCAACTCCACCACTGTACTCCACCTTAGACTCCACCTCCACCACTGTACTCCACCTTAGACTCCACCTTCATCATTGTACTCCACCTTAGACTCCAACTCCACCACTGTACTCCACCTTAGACTCCACCTCCACCACTGTACTCCACCTTAGACTCCACCTCCACCTCTTTACTCCACCTAATTACCAAGGACAGATAAAATTCACAGAAATTTTATTTAAGAGAAAATTCTACTCCTGACCCAAGTTATTAGCTCCCATAATATCGCAATCCCACTACTTTTAGATCAGTACTCCCCTAATACCACTACGCCTCCCAATCCCACTACGCCTCCCCAATCCCACTACGCCTCCCAATCTCACTACGTCTCCCAATCCCACTACGTCTCCCAATCCCACTTCGTCTCCCAATCCCACTACGCCTCCCAATCCCACTACGTCTCCCAATCCCACTACGTCTCCCAATCCCACTGTCTCCCCAATCCCCTACGCCTCCCCAATCCCACTCCTCCCCAATCTTACTGCCCAATCCCATCACGCCTCTTATGTTGTTGTGCCTCTTATATTTGTTGCCATAAATGAGCCGTTGTTTGCCTGAGTCGTTGTTGCCGTGAATAAGGTCTTGGTGCTAGTGTGTGTGTGTGTGTGTGTGTGTGTGTGTGTTTAGTAGACATAATATATGTATCATTTAAAAAATATTTTAGAATACGTGAATTTCTAAACAATTTCTGGATGACATAAACTTCCAGCACACACACACACACACACACACACACACACACACACACACACACACACACACACACACACAAGATGATATAAGCGATGAACTTCAGGACTTTAAATAGAAGATAAATACAATGTTTTCTCATAACCAACAAAAACATCAAAGGAACCATCACCCTCCTCTTCTTCCCTCTCCCTCATCCTCAAGAAAATGAAATAAATGAATAGAAAATTAAATAATGAAAAGACTTTAAAGTAAATAATAAATATAAATTACTCCATCAGAAACACCAAGAAACTTATTGCTCTCACATGTTACGTATTTTTGTCTTTGTTCTTGAGATTTATGATTAGAAAATTTAAAATGACTTGAGGAAGTTGTTTAGATAAAGTTTACAAGGAGAAATGATTTACAAATTAGGTGCACTGGTTTTCCTACAGTAATGGACAATATCTTAGATAAATTAAAAGATTTTGCTGTTATACAAAGACAGAATTTTAGATGATTTATCTTTTATAAATACTGTATATTATAAATGCAGACGCGCACATACATACATACATACATACATACATACATACATACATACATACATACATACATACATACAATAAACTAATACTCTTAAAGTGCTCCTCTGAACCTATAATTACTCTCCAGAATGAACGATGCAGAAGGTGGACTGTACAGTACAGTATAATTATATCAAGAAACTGAACAACTCTGACATCTCTCTCTCTCCGGGTGTGTTGTTGAGTTTAGTTAAGAACCCTGGAGGTAATTAATTTTCGAAGTCAAGTAGTAATTACGGGTCATTAAGGTCATTAGGCTAAACTACATTGGAGGGGTGGGGGTTGTTGGGTCACCTTGACACCCCCCTCCCCCTCTTCCCCCCCCCTTACTGGTATGGGTGATGATAATGGTGATGATTGTGTTGATATTGATAGTACTGGTGACTTTGGGGAGAGTGATGAGGATGATGGTGATGATGGTGATTGTAGTGATAATGATGGTGATGATGGTGACTAATGATGATGATGATGATGATGATGATGAAGATGATGATGATGACAAAATTATTATCTCATTCTCATATAAGGAACAGTAACGGGGATAAGCCTCACTACATGCTCGTGTTAACATGATAATCGTTGCGTCACATAAATCAACATTGAAAGTTTGTCTCTCTGAAGTTGTACAAAATAAAGCACTTACTGGGTGTTTCATTTCACAGAACCAGATGTATTAATAGCGTACTTGGGAACAAAGGGAATCTCTATATGTCATATTAATTATCTAATTCATAACATTATATTTTAATTTACAAACCAACGAGAGAGTTTAAAAATGGTGTATCTTTATTATTATTGGACACAACGTTGAACTAATGCTACTAGTATCGTGTTCTGTAACTTTTAAATGTCTGTCTGTTTGTCTGTCATCACTGGAGAAATATATCTGTCTGTATCTGTCATCACTGGAGAAATATATCTGTCCGTATCTGTCAAAACTGGAGAAATATATCTGTCTGTATCTGGCATCACTGGTGAAATATATCTGTCTGTATCTGGCATCACTGGTGAAATATATCTGTCTGTATCTGGCATCACTGGTGAAATATATCTGTCTGTATCTGGCATCACTGGTGAAATATATCTGTCTGTATCTGTCAACATAGGAGAAATATATCTGTCTGTATCTGTCAACACTGGTGAAATATATCTGTCTGTATCTGTCAACATAGGAGAAATATATCTGTCTGTATCTGTCAACACTGGTGAAATATATCTGTCTGTATCTGTCAACACTGGTGAAATATATCTGTCTGTATCTGTCAACACTGGTGAAATATATCTGTCTGTATCTGTCAACATAGGAGAAATATATCTGTCTGTATCTGTCAACACTGGTGAAATATATCTGTCTGTATCTGGCATCACTGGAGAAATATATCTGTCTGTATCTGTCAACACTGGTGAAATATATCTGTCTGTATCTGTCAACATAGGAGAAATATATCTGTCTGTATCTGTCAAAACTGGAGAAATATATCTGTCTGTATCTGTCAACATAGGAGAAATATATCTGTCTGTATCTGTCAAAACTGGAGAAATATATCTGTCTGTATCTATCAACACTGGAGAAATATATCTGTCTGTCAACACTGAGTAACAAAAGACTCACTATTCTCTCAGTAACTCATGTGAATAATAAAAAATATACCATCAATAATAACAAAATCTTTTACACTACAACAATACTTTTACTAGAACGCCATTTTTACCTGGCCATAATTAATGAATATATCCGTCATTAGATTCTTGTTAAAAATAGAATCACCGCAACAGATGTCATAAACCTTTGGCTGTAACTATTGGTCACTATTCGTGTTTCCCTGACCGCGGTTGACCTCAGTAGGATGGTCTTTTGTAAGTGGTTAATGGAGTGCGGTTATTTACATTGGTGTGCGGTTATGGGTAGAATAGGTAGTATAGAAGTAGTAGTAGTAGTAGTAGTAGTAGTAGTAATAGTAACATAGGTAGCAGAGGACAAATAGCAGAAGCAGGAGTAGTAGTAGTGACAATACCACCCGCATAGGTAGCAGTAGTGAGTGACAGTAACAGTAACTTAAGTAAAAATTAAAACGGAAAAGTAGCAGAAGGAACAGTAGCATCAACATCAGAGGATGAGACCGCTATTACCTGCCCCCCCCCCCCTCTCCCCCCACCTGACAGGGGAGCCACGGAAACAGACCCAGCCAACCACTGCTCCGCCACCTTCACTAGACACTATTTCACCTTTTTGTATCTCTCTCTCTCTCTCATTAACCTGCAGCTATCAAGATGAACACACCCACGGCTCCTCCCAGACTTACGGGTTAGATCTCAGACATTAAACCTTTGATGTGAGGAAGCTTAGAGCCCCTCATCCCCCTCCCTCCCCTCCCCTCCCTCCCCCTCCTCCTCCCCTCCCTGCCCCGTCCCTCACTACAATGGGTGGGCACAAAATAATGTTTTTGGCAGTAGCAGTGATGTTGTCTCATGTACGCCTGCTTGTGTGTGTGTGTGTGTGTGTGTGTGTGTGTGTGTGTGTGTGTGTGTGTGTGTGTGTGTGTGTGTGTGTGTGTACTTAGGATGTTTATGTGCATTTTTATGTATGTGCGCATGTACAGGCGTCTATGTATATCTGTGTGGGTTTTTATGTGTGTGCTTAACAAGTTTATGAGTGCATATATTTGTGTGCGTATGTGTGTTTGTGTGTTACTTTTCTGTGTTGCATATTTGGTGTAATATATTCATGTGCACTTTATATGTATATGTATGTGTGTACGTGTCTGATGTCTTCCTATGTAGACGTGTAGAGCGATCGTGTGTACTAGTACGTGGAAACCTTTCTGTACACAAGTAACCCACCTGGTCCGCGTGTCTGTCCCCCCAGTCACGATAAAACCCCGGAGATCGACTTGTAGAAGGTGATGGTGGTGGAGGGATGGTGGTGGAGGGTGATGGTGGTGGAGGAGGTGATGGTGGTGGAGGAGGTGATGGTGTTGGTGGGAGGAGAGGGTGGTGGTGGTGGAGGGAGAGGTGATGGTGAGGGTGGAGGGTGATGGTGGTGGAGGAGAGGTGATGAGTGGTGGAGGGAGAGGTGATGGTGGTGGAGGGAGGTGGAGGAGATGATGGTGGTGGAGGAGAGGTGATGGTGGTGGAGGAGGTGAGGTGGTGGTGGAGGTGATGAATGGTGGAGGAGAGGTGATGGTGTTGGAGAGGTGATGGTGGTGGAGGAGAGGTGATGGTGGTGGAGGAGGGTGATGGTGAGGAGGGAGGTGGTGGAGGGAGGGTGATGGTGGTGGAGGAGGGGTGATGGTGGTGGAGGAGAGGTGATGGTGGTGGAGGAGAGGTGATGGTGGTGGAGGAGAGGTGATGGTGGTGGAGGAGGGGTGGGTGATGGTGGTGGAGGAGAGGTGATGGTGGTGGAGGAGAGGTGATGGTGGTGGAGGAGGTGATGGTGGTGGAGGAGGTGATGGTGGTGGAGGAGAGATGGTGGTGGAGAGTGATGGTGGTGGAGGAGGTGATGGTGGGGAGGTGATGGTGGTGGAGGAGAGGGTGATGGTGGTGGAGGAGAGGTGATTGTTGGTGGGAGAGGAGGTGGTGGTGGAGGAGAGGTGATGGTGGTGGAGGAGGGAGGTGATGGTGGTGGTGGAGGTGATGGTGGTGGAGGAGGTGATGGTGGTGGAGGAGGTGATGGTGGTGGAGGTGATGGTGGTGGAGGTGGAGAGGTGCTGGTGGTGGAGGGAGAGGTGCTGGTGGTGGAGGAGAGGTGCTGGTGGTGGAGGTGATGGTGGTGGAGGGAGGTGATGGTGGTGGAGGAGGTGATGGTGGTGGAGGAGGTGGTGGGTGGAGGAGGTGATGGTGGTGGAGGGAGGTGATGGTGATGGTGAGGTGGAGGAGAGGTGATGGTGGTGGAGGAGGGAGGTGATGGTGGGTGGAGGAGAGGTGATGGTGGTGGTGGAGGTGATGGTGAAGAGTCTCGGCCTGTCTTAATTCTCGTCTCTCAAGCCATTATTTTTTACCCTCACTGTGCACCTCTTGGAGTTTATCACACACACACACACACACACACACACACACACACACACACACACACACACACAGTAACCACACTATCATACCATTAATCTCTTCATCTTCACAGTGAAGAATAGTAATTTTGTTAACATAATGTACCAAGAGCCAGTTATGTTATGTACACCTGACGACATTTGTCTAATTAACAGGTAAAGAGACTAAGGCATCTACTTCAGCATGATAGTGACCTCGTTCCGTATATTAAACTTGACCCCATAACGAGGCAGTGACACAACACCTGACCCACATAAGGACACAACAATAACAACTTACATGGTAGTTAAGTCATGCTGAGACTCTACTTACGAGTACATTATATTCTCTCACATAATAATAATTAATAATACATGTAATAAAGATAATTAGAGTCCAAAAGGTAATAAAGTAACGCAAAAACAAGTCAACACGAGAGGGTAAGACAGTGTTATGAGTGTTTGTCATATAAGCGTGACACCTGGACATCACCACCACCACCACCTGTCTCCGGGGAAGTAACACCACCTTATTCTACTAACTCACGCACACTTCCCTGTAAATAAATCTGATGTATATATCTTGCGTGATGGCTGACGATGACACACGCGTCGCTCAGGCAGGAGGAACACGATGCTCACTGCTTCTGATATAATTTATGCAGATAATCCGGAATATAGTGTGTGTGTGTGTGTGTGTGTGTGTGTGTGTGTGTGTGTGTGTGTGTGTGTGTGTGTCAGATCGAACTCCTGTCTGAATAAAGAAGTAAAAACATAAAACATTAAACATGGTTGTCGCTGTGAGTCACATTGTGATATTGTCTTCACCTGAGACTGAAGCTTGTCTTGGCTTCTGTGAATTACATTGTGTGAGTTTATGTGACGAGGGACGTATATATTACTTATTGTCTTATCACTTATAATCTTCTTCTTCTTCTTCTTCTTATTCTTCTTCTTCTTCTTCTTCTCTTTCTCTCTGGTTGATGTTTTTATCAGCAATTACCTTATTTCTATGTCCTTTTGTTAGATTTACGACAACACACACACACACACACACACACACACACACACACACACACACACACACACACACACACACACACACACACACACACACACACACACACACACACACACACACACGTTCTCTTTCCAGCTTTCATCTTTAATGTACGTTTTACCTGTTGATTATTTTTCTCATAATAGAATCCAGATGAAATTCTCACCCTCAGCATTCACGGAATACTCATAAAAAATTAAATACTCATTAAGCCTCTCATAAACTACTCAGAAAACTCATAAAATATTCATTAAATCTCTCATAAATTACTCACAAAACTCTCATAGAATAGTTCATTAAGCCCTTCATAAACTACTCACAAAACCCCTTTAATATATACATTACATTTCTCATAATTCCTCAAAATATTCATTACATATCTCATAATTCCCAAAAATACTCATTACATTTCTCATAATTCACATATTAGTATAGAGTATTAGGTGTAAAAACAAGACTAGTCAGGACACAAGGGCGGGAATAAACCTTTGAGAGTTACGGGGACTGGCAGACAGTGTGGTACAGCGGGGAGTGAGGCCACACACCCCGGCAGCTCGCTTTATTATTAAGTAATGTAACTAAGTCGAGAACACATTAGTATTCTCAGTACTGGTGAGCTGAGAGTGCCACTGACAGCTACTGTGAAAGGGGGAAGAGGAGTGCTGGTGAGTGTGAGGGAGTGTTGGTGAGGGTAAGGGAGAGAGGGAGGGAGAGAGCGTGAGGGAGAAAAAGTATTGGCAAAGGGGGAGGTAATATTTACAAATAATTACTATACATGTAAATAAACTGTGTAAGAAAGACTCCAGGATATTTTACCAGGTGTAACATAATCAATACAGGTGAGGTGGTGTAAATCATCACAGTATGGGAAATCCAACTCAGCCATTAAGATAATTGACAAAAGAGTTCTCGACCAATACATATCCTTTACCGTGACAGAGGTGTAATTAGTAGAAGTAAGAGGCACACTTGAGGCATACATCTTCACTTGTCAACACTAAAATAGTCAATCTGAAATCAATAATCTTTTTCATGATATAGATTTGTTCTATTATTAATTTAGACTAGCCAAGGAAGAGGCAATTGATTCCGAAATTTGGTAGTGAAGAATAATTTACATGTGTCAGTTGTGTGATGTTTCGTGTGAGAATTTCAATTAACTAAATCCCAATTGAGAATTTTTCACCACTCCGGTTATGTCTCCTCTCTGTGTTGTCATCTCCAAGAGTGGATAACAATTTTAATTCACCTATCTGTTTTCACCTGATTTTTTTTTCTTCTCATAATAGGGATGAGTTTAATGGGGGTATCTCTGTAACCATTATAGATTACAATGTCTTTCTGACCTACAGGTGACCAGAGCTGTAACGTGAGAATTTTATTTGGTTCTAGTCATTTTAGGGGAATTAAACACACTCAGGTCAATGTTAATCCTGATGAACGTATACACACAACAGGTGGTGAAGCAACTCATTTGACTATACCTGAGAGCTAAATCTTTGCGGCACCATTGACAAAATAATAATAATAATAATAATAATAATAATAATAATAATAATAATAATAATAATAATAATGATCATATTTGTCAAGGTGAAAATTACTCATAAGTTCATCATCAGAGAGGGACGTAAGAGCAAATGTTAAGGGGAAAGGGAAAATTGACCATTCCAACAAGGGAACATAGGGGTTACCAAGACGACGAGGGTAAGGCATTAAGGGGAGGAAGGTGAGGTAATGTCTCAGTGGCGTCTCTCCCCTCACCAGTAACACAAAGAAAGAAATTGTTTTAATTTTCTTTGTTCTTCTGTTTTGTGTGAGAATCCATGTGTGTGTGTGTGTGTGTGTGTGTGTGTGTGTGTGTGTGTGTGTGTGTGTGTGTTTGTTTTGGTACCTTTCAATAGAAGTTCATTTAAACTTTATTCTTCGTCTGGTATTTGTATCCATACCTTTCACACACACACACACACACACACACACACAGCTGCAACAAAAGACTCCACCACCATCAGCTGGTCCACCACAACACCAAGGACGATGACACCTCTCACACGCACTCTGCCTCTCCTGACGACCTCTTATACCCCAGCAGGTAGTTCTTCCCTGGCATTTACTAGCCAGAAACACCACCGAGGACGACACCTCCGGCACGCACATTTGACCTGCAGAAGGTGATGGTTGCACTCACTTTGATTTGCCTGATGAAGGTGTTCACTTCCTCAATTGCTGAGCAGGGACATCACCCAAGGGCGTCACCTCTCTTTTGCTCCAGAAGGTGATGGTGGCAGCTCTTCTAGTGTTACCTATGACCTATTTTACCCCAGCAGGTAGTTTACAGGATGAGAGAGAGCGTTACCCTTCACACACACACACACACACACACGCACACACACGTACACAGACCTGCTGAAGGAGAAGGTTGTAACCGCTTTGTTTCTCCTGACGACAACGCTCACTCCTTCAGGCACTTCCTCGCTGACGTTTACTGGCCAAGAACACCGGCAAAAGACGATACCTCTCTCACGCACCTCTGACCTGCTGAAGGAGATGGTTGTAGCCACTCTGGTCCCAACGACGACCTCATCTACCCCCAGCAGGCAGTTCTCCCTTGGCATTTACTGGCGGGAAACACACACTAGTGAACTTTACTCGGGCTAATGAGACCAGAGGACACGGCGAACACGACGAAGAACAGGGGGAAAAAGTGTGTTGAGGGGTAAAGGTGTTCTCCGTCTTACTCCCTCAACACACATGCTGTATATTTTCAAAGTCAGGATCATCTCTTTTCTTTAGTGAAGTCTTCGTCTTTACAGGTACTAAAAATATTACATTGTTTAGGTTCTTGCTGCTAAACTGAGACAGCATTTCCATCCATTTCAACTTTCTCAGTCCAAACTCCGTGCAGTCTGCCGCCATCTATTCACCCTGATTCGCACTATTCATCCTCACTCACACTATTCACCCTCACTCACACTATTCATCCTCACTCACACTATTCACCCTCACTCACACTATTCACCCTCACTCACACTATTCATCCTCACTCACACTATTCACCCTCACTCACACTATTCACCCTCACTCACACTATTCACCCTCACTCACACTATTCATCCTCACCCACACTATTCACCCTCACTTACACCATTCATCCTCACTCACACTATTCACCCTCACTCACACTATTCACCCTCACTCACACTATTCACCCTCACTCACACTATTCACCCTCACTCACACTATTCACCCTCACTCACACTATTCATCCTCACTCACACTATTCACCCTCACTCACACTATTCACCCTCACTCACACTATTCACCCTCACTCACACTATTCATCCTCACCCACACTATTCACCCTCACTTACACCATTCATCCTCACTCACACTATTCACCCTCACTCACACTATTCACCCTCACTCACACTATTCACCCTCACTCACACTATTCACCCTCACTCACACTATTCACCCTCACTCACACTATTCACCCTCACTCACACTATTCACCCTCACTCACACTATTCACCCTCACTCACACTATTCATCCTCACACTTTCACCCTCACACTATTCACCCTCACTCACACTATTCACCTCACTTACACTATTCACCCTCACTCACACTATTCACCCTCACTCACACTATTCACCCTCCTCACACTATTCACCCTCACTCCCTATTCACCTCCTCACACTATTCACCCTCACCCACCTATTCACCCCCACTCGCACTTTCACCCTCCTCCACTATTCCACCCTCCTCACACTATTCATCCTCCCCACCACTATTCACCCCACTCACACTATTCACCCTCACTCCTCTATTCATCCCTCACTCACACTATTCATCCTCCTCACACTATTCATCCTCACTCACACTATTCATCCTCACTCACACTATTCATCCTCCACTCACACTATTCATCCTCCTCACACTATTCACCCCACTCACTATTCACCCTCACTCACACTATTCACCCTCCCCTCATATTCACTCTCACTCACACTATTCACCTCTCCACTATTCACCCTCCTCACACTATTCACCCTCACTCACCATTCACCCTCACTCCATCTTCACCCTCACTCACACTATTCACCCTCCTCACACACTATTCACCCTCCCTCACCTATTCACCCTCACTCCACACTATTCACCCTCACACACTATTCACCCTCACTCCACACTATTCACCCTCCTCACACTATTCACTCCTCCCTTCCCTCCTCACACTATTCACCCTCCCTCACACTATTCACCCTCACTACACTATTCCTCACTCACACTATTCACCCTCACTCACACTATTCACCCTCACTCACACTATTCACCTCACTCACACTATTCACCCTCACTCACACTATTCACCCTCACTCACACTATTCAACCCTCACTCACACCTATTCACCTCCTCACACTATTCACCCTCACTCACACTATTCACCCTCACTCACATATTCACCCTCCCTCACACTATTCATCCTCCTCACACTATTCACTCATACTCACAACTGAAAAGTATGTTGGGCGTCACCAGAAACTGTTTATCATTATAATGTGAAACAAGTGACAGAAATACTACTTTAAACACAGAAAAGTGCCATTGGTTAAGTTTAGTCACACACCTCAAAAACTTCTCCAGCACAAGCAATGATCACCGCCTGACTCTCTCTCTCTCTCTCTCTCTCTCTCTCTCTCTCTCTCTCTCTCTCTCTCTCTCTCTCTCTTCTCTTCAACTGGGTACAGAGGCGGTGCACCATGTACACTCGCTCGCTTTCTCCCCTATTATGATGTATTTTTGTGTACAGCTGCTGCATGTTGGTAAAGTTTGGAGGTTTAAACACAAAGAGGGAAGGTGGTCAGATATAATCAAACTGTATGTAGAAAATGTCGTGTTAGAAAGGCTACGTGAAATTATGTGTATGTTTTTTCCTCACGCGTAACTAAATTATGGCGTTAGAAGGAGTTGTTGAGTAGTTATAAAATATCCTAACATTATTTAAACTTTTTGCTTCGACTAAATGTATAACACTTTAGATCTTTTGAATGGAATATTAAGGGTGAATGAATATTATGCTGTGATGCTTGAGTATTCCCTGTTGTTGACGTTTAAGCAAGCAATAAGCAAACACACAAGCAAGCAATCAATAAATCAAGCAAGCAAGCAAGCAAGTAAGAATAATCTGAAATCTCCTTTGGTATATTCAGGTGTAAGCGACTTTATTAACCCTGGCCTTATGTTAGTCAAATCAACTATTCCCAGAAAGATTAGATTAAATACAATAAAACAAAATACGATGTTTAGTTTCAGTTTCCCCAACAATTAAATGGTGTTTTGTGGCATTAACGAGAAGCATAAAGTGTGAAGGTAATTAATGAACTAGGGCTATTAGCTTTATCAGCCAGACAGTGAATGATCCTCCAGTGTACCGCAGCACCCACATCAACACCAGCTTATGGTCACTGTTCATCCTGATACTACACCCCTCACACACCTGGTACTAGCTCTCATAACACCTACAACATCTCCCTCACAACACCTACAACACCTCACTTAAGTACCAGCCTTCATAACTCACTTACAACATCTCCCTCACAACACCTACAACACCTCACTTAAGTACCAGCCTTCATAACTCACTTACAACATCTCCCTCACAAACACCTACAACACCTCACTTAAGTACCAGCCTTCATAACTCACTTGCAACATCTCCCTCACAACACCTACACCTCCTTAAGTACCAGCCTTCATAACTCACTTACAACACCTCCCTCACAACACCTACAACACCTCACTTAAGTACCAGCCTTCATAACTCACTTACAACACCTCCCTCACAACACCTTCACACCTCATAAGTACCAGCCTTCATAACTCACTTCAACACCTCCTCACAACACCTACAACACCTCATAAGTACCAGCCTTCATAACTCACTTACAACACCTCCCTCACAGACACCTACAACACCTCACTTAAGTACCAGCCTTCATAACTCACTTACAACATCTCCCTCACAAACACCTACAACACCTCACTTAAGTACCAGCCTTCACAACTCACTTACAACATCTCCCTCACAAACACTACAACACCTCACTTAGTACCAGCCTTCATAACTCACTTGCAACATCTCCCTCACAACACCTACAACACCTCCTTAAGTACCAGCCTTCATAACTCACTTACAACACCTCCTCACAACACCTACAACACCTCCCTTGAGTACCAGCCTTCATAACTCACTTACAACATCTCCTCACAAACACCTACAACCTCCCTTAAGTACCAGCCTTCATAACTCATACAACATCTCCCTCACAACACCTACAACACCTCACTTAAGTACCAGCCTTCATAACTCACTTACAACATCTCCCTCACAAACACCTACAACACCTCCTTAAGTACCAGCCTTCATAACTCACTTACAACACCTCCCTCACAACACCTACAACACCTCACTTAAGTACCAGCCTTCATAACTCACTTACAACATCTCCCTCACAACACCTACAACACCTCACTTAAGTACCAGCCTTCATAACTCACTTACAACATCTCCCTCACAACACCTCACGTAAGTACCAGCCTTCATAACTCACTTACAACACCTCCCTCACAACACCATACCTACCTGTTGGTGAGAGAGAGATGTGGCGCAGCTTCAACACAGGCAGTCTTGATCACCCTGACATATACACATACACGTGATATAGTGGGATTCCCTTTCATACTTCACCAAAGCTCCTGCAGTAACCACTTAAACAAGGTGTCTCAAAAAATGTATACACACTACCTGAGAGATTCTTGTGAGTATCTTGTGAATGTTTGTGTTATAACCTCACTTGTGGCAGATATACACCAACAAGTGAAGAAAATGTATAACATCATCATCATCATCATCATCATCATCATCATTGTCTTCACTTGTGGTAGACCTTATACACCAACAAGTGAAGATGTATAACATCATCATCATCATCATTGTCTTCACTTGTGGCAGACCTTATACATCAACAAGTGAAGAAAATGCATAACATCATCATCATCATCATTGTCTTCACTTGTGGCAGACCTTATACATCAACAAGTGAAGAAAATGCGCATCATCATCATCATCATCATTATCATTGTCTTCACTTGTGGCAGACCTTATATCAACAATGAAGAAAATGTATAACATCATCATCATCATCATCATTGTCTTCACTTGTGGCAGACCTTATACATCAACAAGTGAAGAAAATGTATAACATCATCATCATCATCATCATCATCATCATCATTGTCTTCACTTGTGGCAGACCTTATACACCAACAAATGAAGAAAATGTATAACATCATCATCATCATCATTGTCTTCACTTGTGGCAGACCTTATACATCAACAATGAAGAAAATGTATAACATCATCATCATCATCATCATTGTCTTCACTTGTGGCAGACCTTATACATCAACAAGTGAAGAAAATGTATAACATCATCATCATCATCATCATCATCATTGTCTTCACTTGTGGCAGACCTTATACACCAACAAGTGAAGAAAATGTATAACATCATCATCATCATCATCATTGTCTTCACTTGTGGCAGACCTTATACACCAAAGTGAGAAGAAAATGTATAACATCATCATCATCATCATTGTCTTCACTTGTGGCAGACCTTATACATCAACAAGTGAAGAAAATGTATAACATCATCATCATCATCATCATCATCATTGTCTTCACTTGTGGCAGACCTTATATATCAACAATGAAGAAAATGCATAACATCATCATCATCATCATCATCATTGTCTTCACTTGTGGCAGACCTTATACATCAACAAGTGGGGACAGTGTTGGTGTATGTCTAAACATTCACGCGATATCCATGAAAGTTTGTAAGGCGAGGTGTGTGTATACAATTTTTCTGACACGCTGTAATATGACTGAGGTGGTGTCCTGGTCATCTCGTGAAGCCTTGAGGTTGGGTTCATGTCTTCCTATAATTCTCTTTTTACAACAACATTTCCGTCTTCTAACTCTAACTTTAATGCATTTCACCGCAAGTGTCTCGGTAACTAACATTATCACTGGTTACAGAACACATCTTCTAAATTTCGGTGAATTCATTTCATTTTCAGCCTCATATTTCACTCAAGGTTCATGACAACACAGTTCAACTTACAAACTGCCATCACACAAGTCAGCGGTATATCTTATTTGTTAATTTCTAGTACACCTGAGATCCAATTACCGACTATATCTTGATAGGTAGATGTGGGAATATTAGCTCTTGTCAAGGAGTGTGTTCAGTTCTCCACAAACACCCCACTACCTACAGTAGCTGCTGTGGTCTCTGCCTCAACAATATCTATGAATATTACAAAAATGACCTCGACTGTCTACCGATACATCTTACGTACCCTAAAAGAACGACCTCTGCTGTGACTGGCCTCAGACTTTCCAGTATATATTTTAAAGGAACGACTTTGGCAAAAAAAAATCACCAAATATTTCATGTTAGATATACAGGAGTGTGTTCTCAGTGGCTGCCATAGTCGATATATCAGGGTTGTCTGCAGCCACAAGATATGTAACATTTTTTTTAAGGTTTGAGAAGTAAAACATGAATTATGGATACAGAATAATTTATCTTTTTCATTTTTCTTTAGTTCTGACAAAACGTCACCATGAATATATAATTGTGTATATATCTTTTAACGACCTCACTGATGTACAGAAAACACACACACACACACACACACACTCTCTCTCTCTCTCTCTCTCTCTCTCTCTCTCTCTCTCTCTCTCTCTCTCTCTCTCTCTCTCCAACAAAATGGTAGCGTTTTCCTTGCCTCTCCAACCCACGCAACACACCTGGCGGTAGAATGAAGTTTTTCATACGCTGGACCCAGATTCTCAGAGATTCATAAATTATGTTTCCTATTGATTATGAATTTACAAGTTTTTACTCACTTTAGCAACAACGAAAGAAGAAGGACCGTTGAGAAATATGTTGAAGTGTACCGAGAATTTACCTTTGATATAACGAACTTTGGTTGAAACAGTTAAGGAAGAAATAACATTTTAAAGAATGATGAAAACTCCTTGTACTGGTGCCTCACGGAGAAGGTGGTGGTGATAGTGCAGGAGATCAACGCACTTTACCTGTGTCCCTACCTGTGCTCACCTGTGTCCTTCACCTGTGTCCTTTACCTGTGTCCTTCACCTGTGTCCTTCCACCTGTGTCCTTCACCTGTGTCCTACCCTGTGTTCTTTACCTGTGTCATTTACCTGTGTTCTTTACCTGTGTCCTTTACCTGTGTCCTTCCACCTGTGTCCTTCACCTGTGTCCTTCCTGTATCCTTCACCTGTGTCCTTACCTGTGTCCTTCACCTGTGTCCTTTACCCCTGTGTCCTTTACCTGTGTCCTTCACCTGTGTCCTTCACCTGTGTCCTTCACCTGTGTGCCTTCACCTGTGTCCTTCACCTGTGTCCTTTACCTGTGTTCTTTACCTGTGTTCTTTACCGTGTCCTTTACCTGTGTCCTTTACCTGTGTCCTTCACCTGTGTCCTTCACCTGTGTCCTTCACCTGTGTCCTTCACCTGTCCTTTACCTGTGTTCTTTACCTGTGTTCTTTACCTGTGTTCTTTACCTGTGTTCTTTAACTGTGTTTCTTTACCTGTTCTTTATGTTCTTTACCTGTGTCCTTTACCTGTGTCCTTTACCTGTGTCCTTCACCTGTGTCCTTCACCTGTGTCCTTCACCTGTGTCCTTTACCTGTGTTTCTTTACCTGTGTTCTTTTACCTGTGTTTCTTTACCTGTGTTCTTTACCTGTGTCCTACCTGTGTCCTTTACCTGTGTCCTTCACCAGTGTCCTTCACCTGTGTCCTTCACCTGTGTCCTTCACCTGTGTTCACCTGTGTCCTTCACCTGTGTCCTTACCTGTGTTCTTTACCTGTATTTCTTTACCTGTGTTCGGTGATGTGGTGCAGGAGATCAACACTTACCACTCTTAAGACTCGCGGCTGGTGCCCTCACACAGAAGGTGGTGATGGTGCGGAGATCCTTCACCACTCTTGAAACTCATGCTGGGTGCCCTCACGCAGAAAGGTGGTGATGGTGCAGAGATCAACTCACCACTCTTAAGACTCCTTGTACTGGTACCCTCACGCAGAAGGTGGTGATGGTGCAGGAGATCAACTCACCACTCTTAAGACTCCTTGTACTGGTACCCTCACGCAGAAGGTGGTGATGGTGCAGGAGGGAGTAAAACTCTGAAGAAGTTGGTAGAAGTTGTGTGGGGTGTCGACCACACTCACTAGCTGTGACACGCTTAGCTCTTACCCTGGGCTTCTCCTGCTCTCTTTCTATACTTTCTTCTGCTTTCTCCTTCTCATTCTTTTTTTTTCTCTTCACCAGTGCCTTCACCTGTGTCCTTTACCTGTGTCCTTTACCTGTGTCCTTTACCTGTGTCCTTCACCTGTGTCATCACCTGTGTCCTTCACCTGTGTCATTCACCTGTGTCCCTTACCTGTGTCCTTCACCTGTGTCCCTTCACCTGTGTCCTTTACCCTGTGTTCTTACCTGTAGTTCTTACCTGTGTCCTTTACCTGTGTCCTTTACCTGTGTCCTGTACCTGTGTCCTTCACCTGTGTCCTTCACCTGTGTCCTTCACCTGTGTCCTTTACCTGTATTTCTTTACCTGTGTTCCTTTACCTGTGTCCTTTCACCTGTGTCCTTTACCTGTGTCCTTTACCTGTATTTCTTTACCTGTGTCCTTTACCTGTGTTCTTTACCTGTGTCCTTTACCTGTGTGCTCTTTACCTGTGTCCCTTCCTGTGTCCTTCCTGTGTCCTTTACCTGTGTTCTTTACCTGTGTCCTTTACCTGTGTTCTTTACCTGTGTCCTTGCCTGTTCTTTCACCTGTGTCCTTCCACCTGTATCCTTCACCTGTGTCCTTCCTGTGTCCTTCACCTGTGTCCTTCACCTGTGTCCTTTACCTGTGTTCCTTCCTGTGTCCTTTACCTGTGTTCTTTCCTGTGTCCTTCACCTGTGATCCTTCACCTGTGTCCTTCACCTGTGTCCTTCACCTGTGTCCTTCCTGTGCCCTTTACCTGTGTTCTTTACCTGTGTCCTTTACCTGTGTTCTTCACTGTGCCTCTTCACCGTGTCCTTCACCTGTGTCCTTCACCTGTGTCCTTCACCTGTGTCCTTCCCCTGTCTTTACCTGTGTCCTTCACCTGTGTCCTTTACCTGTGTTCTTTACCTGTGTCCTTACCTGTGTTCTTTCACCTGTGTCCTTCCTGTGTCATACACCTGTGTCCTTCACCTGTCCTTACCTGTGTTTTACCTGTGTTCTTTACCTGTGTCCTTCACCTGTGTTCTTTCACCTGTGTCCTTCACCTATGTCCTTCACCTGTGTCCTTCACCTGTGTCCTTCACCCTGTGTCCTTTATGTATTTCTTTACCTGTGTCCTTTACCTGTGTTCCTTACCTGTGTCCTTCACCTGTGTTCTTTCACCTGTGTCCTACCTGTGTCCTTCACCTGTGTCCTTTACCTGTGTCCTTTACTGTCATTTTGTGTTCTCTTACCTATGTTCTTCCTGTGTCCTTCCTGTGTTCTTTCCTGTGTCCTTCACCTGTGTCCTTCACCTGTGTCCTTCACCTGTGTCCTTCACCTGTCTTCACCTGTGTCCTTTACCTGTGTTCTATACCTGTGTCCTTTACCTGTGTTCTTTACCTGTGTCCTTCACCTGTGCTCCTTCCTGTGTCCTTCACCGTCCTTCACCTGTGTCCTTCACCTGTGTCCTTCACCTGTGTCCTTCCCACCTGTGTTCTTTACCTGTGTCCTTTACCTGTGTCCTTACCTGTGTCCTTCACCTTGTGTCCTTCACCTGTGTCCTTCACCTGTGTTCTTCTACCTGTGTTCTTTACCTGTGTGTCTTTACCTGTGTCCTTTACCTGTGTCCTTCCTGTGTCCTTTACCTGTGTTCTCTTTACCTGTGTCCTTACCTGTGTTCTTTTACCTGTGTCCTTCCCATGTGTCCTTCACCTGTGTTTCTTTACCTGTGTCCTTTACCTGTGTTCTTTACCTGTGTCCTTTACTCCTATTTCTTTACACCGTGTCCCTTCACCTGTCCTTCCTTCACCTGTGTTCTTTACCTGTGTCCTTTACTCCATGTTCTTTACCTGTGTCCTTTACCCGTTCTTTCCTGTCCTTCACCTGTGTCCTTCACCTGTGTCCTTCCTGTGTCCTTCACCTGTGTCCTTTACACATGTTCTTTACCTGTGTCCTTTACCTGTGTTCTTTCACCTGTGTCCTTCACCTGTGTCCTTCACCTGTGTCCTTCACCTATGTCCTTCACCTGTGTCCTTTACCTGTGTTCTTTACCTGTGTCCTCTTTACCTGTGTCCTTTACCTGTGTCCTTCACCTGTGTCCCCTTCACCTGTGTCCTTTACCTGTGTTCTTTACCTGTGTCCTTTACCTGTGTCCTTTACCTGTGTCCTTCACCTGTTCCCTCATGTACGACCTTTACTATGATATTTTATAGTTCTTTGCCCAATTAGGTAAACAATGCCAGCTCAACTATATAGCTAAGATAACTCTTATGTATTAGGATATTTAATATTAAGGTAATAAATGGTGGCGATGGAATGGCTATTGAAACTGGGCCATTTAAAAAAAGTAGTAAGCAGTACTAGTAGTAGTATCATAGTAGTAATAGTAGTAGTAGTAACAAAGTAGTAGTAATGTAACAGTAGCAGTATAGCAGTAGCAACAGTCGTAGTAACAGTAGTATTCTTCTCTTATGTACATTGTCCTCACTACTAACACACACACACATCAGAGGTGAACTTCACCTTGTAGTCTAGACGTCTGTAATGGCAGGAATTTAGCGTGCGTGTACCAGCAAGACATTAATCCGGTACTCCAGAGCCGCCACAGTACTCTTGGTCCTTCACTAGTGTTCACGACTCATTAAATGTCCCCTAAGTTCTGTGAGTGACCTGGATATATTATAGTAAATTTGGTGACGTGAAGCATTATTTTAAAGTGTTTGTCGCTGAGGATGTGTGTGTGTGTGTGTGTGTGTGTGTGGTGTGTGTGTGTGTGTGTGTGTGTGTGTGTGTGTTGCTCTCTATTGGCAGGACGTTCAAGTGAGAATTACTTTACAGGTACAATACGTAAATTTAAAGGTTCTCAGGAACGTAAATGCTCAGAACTCATTGACGTCAATTTAAAGAACTCAGTTACGTGGTGTTAGAGGTAAACACATAATATTACAGGACAAAAGCCCAGCGACTCAGAATGCACAGTCATATCAATTTAACGGGACAGAGACACGTCAAATTACAGGGCTCGATTATTGATGGTGAGGGAGAGAGGGAGGGAGGTGTTGGCGGCACGACCTGGAAGTGAGGGGAAGGGAAAGGTGTATCCATGGTTGTATCTGGGGATTAGTGAGGGAGGAGTCCTGGTAGGTGGCGTGTCTGGGGTTTTGGGTGACGTGTTTTTTGGAGGGAGGGAGGTTAGAAACGATTCTTTTGGGGGGATGGGGGAGGAGGGTACGTCAGGAGTGTGTCAGGGGTAGTGTGTGGGTGGAAGGAAGGGTGCGTGGGGTGGTGTGGGTGCGTCAGGAGTGTGTCAGGGGTAGTGTGTGGGTGGAAGGAAGGGTGCGTCAGGGGTGATGAGGGTGCGTCAGGGGGTGCTGGGCTGACTATATCCATGAGGCTTAGGAAGGTGTTCATTAGTCATACAAGGAAGAACACCCAGACCTGAATTACTGGGGAGGAAGTGGCTAAATACACGTCACGAGGGAGAAATGGCCAAGACGTGTGTCAAGTTCTGGGCCCATTAATGAAGAAAGTTCCTCTCTCTCTCTCTCTCTCTCCCCCCCCCCCCCCTCTCCCCCAATGCCCATCAGTCAACCACACCATCCCTTCCTCTCTCACCCAGCCTATCATCTCCTCCCCCTCATTCTTTCTCACAACACACGTAAGTCTGTCTGTCTATCTGTCTGTTCCGTCTCAGAGTATGACGTGAAGCATGTGGCGCATCATATGTTAGTTGTGTGGTGTCATGAGGTGAGTACACGCTAATAACAGAGGTCCTATGCAGTGAAGGATTAACACATGTATTTATCACGAGTAGATGTCTGTCATTGTCAGCACTGCAGTAGGTCAAGGCAGGTCAAGGTGGGGTTTAGGATGGAGGTGTGAGGATAGGGTGTGTTGGGATGGAGGTGTATGAAGGTTAGGGGTGTGGGGATGGGTGTGTAAGTTAGGGTGTGTGAGGATGGAGTGTGAGGATGGAGGTGTGTAAGGTTAGGGTGTGTGAGGATGGAGGTGTGTTGGGATGGAGGTGTGTAGGTTAGGGTGTGTGAGGATGGAGGTGTGTTGGGATGGAGGTGTGTAAGGTTAGGGTGTATGGATGGAGGTGTGTGAGGTTAGTGTGTGTGAGGATGGAGGTGTGTGTGAGGTTAGGGTGTTGTGAGGATGGAGGTGTGTGAGGTTAGGGTGTGTGAGGGTTGGAGGTGTGTTGGGATGGGGTGCTTATGTACCCATTTAGTGATCATGTTAAGTGGTTACATTAAGTGCCCATGTTAAGTGCTTACCAAGTGCTTATATTAAATGCCTATGTTAAGTACCTATATTAAATACCTTTCATTAGTATTACCATATTAGTGCCTATATTAAGTGCCTCTTTTAAGTGCCTATGTTAAAGTGTCTATGTTAAAGTGCATTTTGCTAAACATAGATATTAAATACCTATGTTAAGTGCCTATATTATGTGACTTATGTTAAGTGCCTATGTTAAGTGCCTATGTTAAATACCTAAACACGTGTCTCTGTCGGCCTCTAATGACAAGGATCACTCTCATTACTAAGCCGATCACCTCCTAATTACAGGTAAAGGTGATTTAACCTGCGGGGCTAAAACAACTCACCTTTTTGGCTAATGAAGGTCTCCTGGGGAGCTGTTATTGAACCTTTGTTAATAAATCTAATGGAGCCGGTGATGGTTTATAGGAAAATGTGGCCGAAATAATCTCTCTTTTACCTTCTGCAGTAAAATTGGTGGATGTGATTTACCTGGTGCTGAGTTAATGATATAAATACAGGTAAACTATTACTTGGGGGTGTAGTGTGTGTTAATAATTTTAAATTTTAATTTAATTTTCAGTTTATTGAAGCATGGCCAGAAGGCTGAAAATATACAATTACATAATTGGGGAATGGTTCTCTTGATTTACAAATGATGTACAAGTAACATAAGTGATACAAATATGATATATATTAATTAGGTGTTGATGATTTTTACAAAGGTTAGAGACTGCGCTGTTCTTGTAGCAGTCAGTTCTGTGCTCGTATGGGCTGGATGCAGTTGGGCAGGTGTGTGGCCAAGTGGCCAGGACAGTAGCTTGAGGGCAATGCAGGTGTGCTCCATCCTTCAGGTTAGGTCAGGTGAAGTAAAGGTCGGGTCAGATCCAGCCACAATCAGTATTGCTGTGTTTTGTGCTTTCCTTCGAGTTGAAATTGCCGCTTTGTATATCACTTGTGGGTTGATCGTCAATCTTTACACTGTACTGTTGGTGTGAGGACGTTGATAAATCCAGATGGGAAGGAGGAGATGGGCAGCGGAGGGGGCCCGCTACACCGGGCTGGCAGCTGTCTCCATGATCAAGAGACCACGGCCGCGTGGGCATAGCGCCAAAACAACACGTCCTTTCCCTATGAAGGCTGAGAGTGTGTAATAATATGTGTGTGCAGTTCCTCACACACACCTGGCGTCCTCATCAGCAAGACCAAACCAATCCTTAACATGACGTTTATTCACGCAGACAGAGAAAAAAAGCAATACGTAACCT
>NW_024722374.1:0-77500 GCF_018991925.1 Homarus americanus
GCTATAACTAGGTTGGCTTAGAATCTTGTTGGTTGGTTGTTATCCCAGGAATCTTCTCCTATATTGGCTATAAAATCAATCTTACGAGTCTCGCCCAGTGATGATTCAAACGTTAATAATGTCTTAGATTCAAATTAATTCTTTGGCGTAGAGACAAGGATTGACAGTTATGAAGATAGATAGATAGATAGATGATGGATAGTTATAGATAGATAGATGGGTGATAATAGATGGATGGATGAATAGATAGATAGGATAGGTGGAAGATAGATTGATAGATAGATAGATAGATAGATAGATAGATAGATAGATGTATAAAAGCCGACGGTTAAAACATTATAATAATAGTATAATAATAGGTCATCAGGCAGTCAGCTGGTCATTTACCCCAACAACTTACTCATTAACCCAACACTAACTACCTAACTACCTAGCTAAGTCATTAACCTCACCTAACTAACGGCTCCACTGAAACAATGTGTCAACAAATTCATTAACTCGACAATTACTGTTGACACTAATTGAAAGATCAAACAATTGGTGTTGTTTTAATGTTGACGTTTTGTGTTGTTGTTGTTAACGTTGTATTTATTATTTATTTTTTTTTTATTATTATTATTATTATTATTATTATTATTATTATTATTATTATTCTCCTTTTCTTCAACCCATCGATCCTCTACCTAAACCTACCCTCCCTCCTCCTCTCCTCTCCTCTCCATCCTCCTCCCTGACCATCAATCATACACACCCAAACTCCCTTTTGACATATCTCTCCCTCAAAAGATTTACGCTCCCTCCTCCATCTCTCCCTTTATCGAGGATTTTTTCACTTCCATTTTATCTATGACTTTTTTTCTCTCTCACGTTATTTATATTAGTCTATTTTTTGCCCTTTCTGTAATATTCCGTTTATGCCCAAAAAGAACATGGAAGAGGGAGGAGATAAACAAGAATTAGACTGAAGGATGAGAAGAGGAGGGATAAGGGTAAGAGAAAGAGAGATTGATAGGAAAGGAATAAAGGAAGGGGAAATGATAAAGAAAGAGGTACAAGAATAAAGGAGTAATAGAAGGAGAATAAAGGGAAAAGGAGGATAAAGATGAGGATATATAAAAAAAAACGTTAACAAACAAGTAAAACGACTGTAAAAAAAAACTACACAATCCTACGTAACTTGGAGTGCCATCTAGTGACAAATGGCACTACCCAGCATAACTGTGACCCTGTTTGAGTGCCAGGTAATTAGTGCCAAGACGAGGCGTTAAATACTTACCTTGGGAATTGTTAAAAGAATATTTTATTTTTCCTTCCAACAGGGTGAAAATGATCAATGGTTTGGTCTTCGTGGTTAACGGGACGAATGGCCTCGTATTTACAGGTTGGCAGCCCTCCATCTATCATCACACCTTCCCTGGCACCTTTCTTCCTCACCCCCTCATTCTTCCTCCCTTTTTTCCTTTCTCTCCTTTTTCCTCATGTATCACTTTTTTTCCCTTAGACTCCATTTTTCTTTCTCTACTTTTTCCTCTTCCTCCCCCCATTCCCTTCCTCCTTCCTCTTCCTCTCTTTCTCCTATTCTTTCCCTTCTCATTCCTTTCCCTGTTAGTCTTCCTCCACTTCCCTTCTTTATTCCTCTCCATCTTCTCATCCCTCTTCCTCTTCTAATACCTCCTCTTTTCTTTCCTTTCCTTCCTTTCTTCTTCCTTCCCCTTCCTTCCCTTCTCCCTTCCTTCCTTCCCTTCCCCCTTCCCTTCCCTTCCTTCCCTTCCTTCCCTTCCCCCTTTCCTTCCCTTCCTTCCCCTTCCTCCTTTCCTTCCTTCCTTTCTTCCCTTCCTTCCCTTCCTTCCTTCTTTCCCTTCCCCTTCTTCCCTTCCTTCCTTTCTTCCTTCCCCCTTCTTCCTTCCCTTTCCCTTCCCCTTTTCCTACCATTCCTCTCTTCCTTCCCTTTCCTTCCCTCTTCCTTCCTTCTTTCCTTCCCTCTTTCCTTCCCTTTCCTTTCCTTCTTCCTTCTCCCCTTTCCTTCCCTTCCTTCCTTTTCCGACCTTCCTTCCTTCCTTTCCTTTCCTTTCTCTTTCCTTCCTTCCTTCTTCCTTCTTCCTTCCTTTCCTTCCTTTCCGACCAGTCCTTCCTTAATTATTCTTCAGTTTATTAACCTTAAACCTGGGTGAGAGAGACAGGAAGGGAAAGAAAAGATGAATAAGACAGACAGACAGACAGACAGACATGACACAGACAAAAACAGACAGACAAAAGGAGAAACAGACAGACGGTAAAACGACATTACAATTATTATTTTTTTTAAAAGTGAGCCTCAAAGTCCACCTCCCTCCCTTCCTCTCCTTCCTCTCCTCTCCTCCCTTCCTCTCCTTCCTCTCCCCCCTGGTCCTCTAACATTCACTCCTAACTTCATTCCCATTTGTCAACCTCCACTTTCATCATCCTTCTCCTCCTCCTCGTTTCATCACACAGTCACACCCTATAAACTCAAAGGAGGGGAGAAGGCAGGAGAAGAGAGGGAAGGAGGAGAGGAGAAGGAGGGAGGGAGAGGACCTCCTTTACACTCTTTTAACTATATTTTCATCAGCACACTTCACCACACCCCTTTCATCTCTCTCTCTCCCCTTTCTCCTCACAGTCCTCGCTCTATCGCCTCTTCCCTTCTGTAATTGCTTTCTGACTGGGTATATTCTCCCAGCCCCGGCCTCACCTGGCCTCCCCAGCAGCATCTTCCCTAACCCCAGTGACCTCTACCTAGCCCCCACCGGCCTCTACCTAGCCCCCACTGACCTCTACCTAGCCCCCACTGCCTCTACCACCCTGCCCCCCAGTGACCCACCGACGAGCTCACCCACTGACTGACTCACCCTCCTCTGGCTGGCTCACCTGGCAAACTCCACCCCAGCTCACACAGGCTGTCTCACCCACTGACTGACTCACCCTCTGGCTGTCTCACCCTCTGACTGACTCACCCCTCTGGCTAACTCCTTGCAGCCCAGACTCACCCACAGACTGACCATCCACTGACTGACTCACCCACCGACAGCTCCCACCGACCCAGTCACCCACCGGCTGCTCACCTTCTGGCTGACTCACCCTCTGGCTGACTCACCCTCTGATGACTCACCTCTGGCTGACTCACCCGCAGCCAGCTCACCTTCTGACTGACTCACCCTCTGACAGCTCACCTCTGTTGACTCACCCTCTGACTGACTTAACTCCACTGACTGCTCACCCACTGACTGAGCTCACCCTCTGTTTCCCTGAGCTGGCTCACCCACAGACTGACTCACCCTGGCCCAGCTTACCCACTGATTGACTCACCCTCATTGACTCACCCACCGACTGACTCACCCACCGACTGTTCACCCAGCTGACTCAACCACTGGCCAGCTCTACCCACAGCTCACCCACTGGCCGAGCTCACCCACTGGCTGACTCACCCGACCCAGCTCACCCACTGACTGACTGACTCACTCACTGACCCTCTGACAGATAAAACGTGGAGTTGTCCCCCAGGCAAGATATGGACCAGTAGACGACCCCAGCCACACCATTACTACACTTCCTTTACTTCCTCATTGTGCTACTACCATCACGCCAACCACCACCCTACCTGTCATGCCAACCACCACCCCCACCATCATCACTGCCACCACCCCACCACTACCACCATCACCGCCAACCACCACCCCACTACCACCATCACACATAGCCCACCACCCCACCACTACCACCATACTCAACAACACCCCACTACCACCATCACACACCCAACCACCCCACCGCTACCACCATCTTTAACCACCACCCCACCACCACCTTGCACCGCACCACCACCACCAGAGAGACAATGTGACGCTCGACCAATAAGAGAGGCGTCAATCTTCCTCCTACGTTTACGCAACTCCTTCTTCCTTATCTCACCTCCCTTCCACACACACACACACACACACACACACAGACAGATAAGAAGGACGGTGAACGTGTCGCTTCCTTCCTTCGTGGTGGACGACAGGATAATGTACTGGTGGTGTGGTGGTGGTGGATATGGTGATGATAGTGATAGTGTGTAGTATTAGTGGTGGTATTGATAATGGTATGTAATGTGGTGAAGGTAGTGGTTAGTTGAATTGTAGTGAGGACCGTTGTTTGTGGTGATGATATTTGTTGTGGTGGGAGTGATTAATTGTGGTGGGATAGTTAGTGTTGGTGAGGATGGTTGATTGTGACAGTGATAATTGTGTAGTGATGGTTGGTAGTGGTAGGGATGGATGTGGTGTGAGGATGGTGGTGGTGGTGGGGATTATTTGGTTGTTGGGGATGGTTGGTGGTGGTGAGGATGGTTGGTTGTAGTGATGATGGTTGATTTGTGGTGGGGATGGTTGAGTGATGGTGGGGATGGTTGGTTGTGGTGGAGGATGGTTGGTGGTGGTGGGGATGGTTGGTGGTGGTGGGGATGGTTGGTGGTGGTGGGGATGGTTGGTTGTGGTGGGGATGAGTTTGGTGGTTGTGGGGATGGTTGGTTGTGGTGGTGATGTTTGGTTGTGGTGAGTGGTTGGTTGGTGGTGGGGATGGTTGGTTGTGGTGGGGATGGTTGGTGGTGGTGGGGGATGGTTGGTGGTTGTGGGGATGGTTGGTTGTGGTGGGGATGGTTGGTTGTGGTGGGGATGGTTGGTTGTGGTGGGGATGGTTGGTTGTGGTGGGGATGGTTGGTTGTGGTGGGGATGGTTGAATGGTGGTGGGGATGGTTGGTTGTGGTAGTGATGGTTGGTTGTGGTGGGGATGGTTTGGTGGTGGTGGGGATGGTTGGTTGTGGTGGGGATGGTTGGTGGTGGTGGGGATGGTTGGTGGTTGTGGGATGGTTGGTTGTTGGGGATGGTTTGGTTGTGGTGGGGATGGTTGGTTGTGGTGGGGATGGTTGGTGGTGGTGGGGATGGTTGGTTGTGGTGGGGATGGTTGGGGTTGGTTGGTTGTGGTGGGGATGGTTGGTTGTGGTGGGGATGGTTGGTTTGTGGGGATGGTTGGTTGTGGTGGGGATGGTTGGTTTGTGGTGGGGACGGTTGGTTGTGGTAGTGATGGTTTGGTTGTGGTGGTGATGGTTGGTTGTGGTAGTGATGGTTGGTTGTGGTGGGGACGGTTGGTTGTGGTAGTGTGGTTGGTTGTGGTGGGGATGTGGTTGGTTGTGGTGGGGATGGTTGGTTGTGGTGGGGATGGTTGGTTGTGGTGAGGATGGTTGGTTGTTGGTGGGGATGGTTGGTTGTTGGGTGGGGATGGTTGGTTTGTGGTGGGGACGGTTGGTTTTGTGGTGATGGTTGGTTGTGGTGGGGATGGTTGGTTGTGGTAGTGATGGTTTGGTTGTGGTGGGGATGGTTGGTTGTGGTGAGGGATGGTTGGTTGTGGTAGTGATGGTTGGTTGTGGTGGGGATGGTTGGTTGTGGTAGTGATGGTTGGTTGTGGTGGGGATGGTTGGTTGTGGTGGGGATGGTTGGTTGTGGTAGTGATGGTTGGTTGTGGTGGGGACGGTTGGTTTGTGGTAGTGATGGTTGGTTGTGGTGGGGACGGTTGGTTGTGGTAGTGATGGTTGGTTGTGGTGGGACGGTTGGTTATAGTGGTGAGAACAGTTTAAAATTCACAATATAATATAGCCAAAATCTCTCTCTCTCTCTCTCTCTCTCTCTCTCTCTCTCTCTCTCTCTCTCTCTCTCTCTCTCTCTCTCTCTCTCTCTCTCTCTCTCTCTCTCTAAAGATCAATAATATCCCTAACCTCACATACCAATCTTCCTTTTTCCCCTCCTTCCTCTTCCTACTCCTCTTCCTCCCCATCCTCTTCCTGCTCCACCCTTCACCCCTCCTCCTCCCTCCTCCTCCTCCCTCCTCCTCCTCCTCCTCCTCCTCCTCCTCCTCCTCCTCCCCTCCTCCTCCTCCTCTTCCTCTCCCCTCCTCCTCTTCGTACCCAAGGTGGCTGGCTGTCTGGTACTCATCTTACCTCCCACTTATCATTGACTTAATATGATTAGTGATTACCTCTGTTATATTATGTTAAGTGCCTCTTCCTCCCTCGTTTATCACCTTTTATTTATTATTTTATTATAGTTTTATTTATTTTGTGTGTGTGTGTGTGTGTGTGTGTGTGTGTGTGTGTGTGTGTGTTCTCTCTTTTCCCCGTCACTGACCAAAATTCTCTTCCACCATTCCAATTCTTCTTCCCTTCCCTTCCTCTAACTTCCTGTCCTTTCCCCTCCCCTCCCACATCTCTACAACTTCTACTCCTCGATCTTCTCCACCCCCTCTCCCTCTCTCCTTCCTCTTCCACTGACTATATCTCTCCATCACTGAGGCCATCTATGTATTGCTCAACTCTCCTTCCTTCCTTCCTTCCTTCTTCTTTCCTTAGTCATTAACCAAATCCTCCCTTCCCTCTCCTCCTTCCCTCTCCTCCTTCCCTCTCTCCCTTCCCTCTCCCTCCCTCCTTCTCTCCCTCCCTCCCTCCTCCAACACTGCCACAGTCACTAACCAGATCTCTCCATCGCCGAGGCCATCTATGTACTCCTGCTCAGAGGGGTTCTTGTCGTGCCTGTCTCTGGGGTCATACTGAGGGCGGCGCATCAGCAGGAGACGAGGCATCACGTTGATAAACACTCGCCTCACCCACGGCGACATCTTGTGTGTGGACGGCGACCTGTGGGGTATAGTAACGGCTGTAGGGGTTACTGCTACTGAAGGAGTGTGGGGGCAGGAGGGAGAGAGTGTGGGCGTGGGAGGGGAAAGTGGGAGGGCTGCAGGGGAGTGAGTGAGGCAGGGGGAGTGGAGGAGGGGCAGGGGAAGTGGAGGACAGGGAGTGAGTAAGAGCAGTGGGGGAGGGAAGGAGGAAGTGGAGGCAGGGAGTGAGTATGAGGAGGCAGGGGAATTGGTATGGGAGGCAGGGGTGAGTAAGGGAAGCAGGGGAAATGAGGAGGCAGGGGAGGTGGAGGAGCAGGGGAGTGAGTAGAGGCAGGGAAGTGAGGGAGGCGGGGAGTGAGGTGGAGGCATGGGTGAGTGGGGAGGCAGGGGAGTGGGGGCAGGTGAGCGAGGAAGGAGGGTGTGGGAAGGGAGGAGGAAGAGTGTGGGGACGGTGAAAGGAGGAGGGATATTGGAAGCGGAAAGGAGAAAGGAGAGGGAGGAGGGAAGAATGGAAAAGAAAGTGAGGGAAGGAAAGAATGAGGAATATTGTCAGAGAAGGATGGAGTGAAGGGTGGAGAGAAGAAGGAAAGGGAGATAAAGAGAAACGGGAGGGGGGAGGATGAAAGGAAAGAAGACGGGTCAGTGGGAGAGAGGGAATGGGAATATAGAGAGAAGGGGAAGGAAAAAAGACGGAGGGAGGGATAGAGGGAGGATGAGTTATGGAGAAGAGGATGTAGAGAGACAAGTGATATGGGAGGTGAGGATGGTGAATAGAATGGTGGTTAGGGGATAGGAGGTGATGATTATGATGATGATTCAGAGGGAAATAACCGACTCATTATAACACTGTAAACAACGATAAAAAAAACACATATATTCATGAACTATTAATGTTTTCGTTTTAATTAAGAGTTTCAAATATTGTCCAAGGAATCATTAACTAGTCACAAAATAAAACATGAAAAAATATATAAAAAAATAATAATCAACAGAAATTACGTTTTGTTAATTACTTTACACATAGTCCAAATATACTCTTTAGGTGTAGTAATAATTCATGGGTATAATGTGAGTATATTTGGAGATATATTTTTGTTCATATACGAGTTGGGGATTTGAGGTATACTTAGACATCTCTTATCCTTACTTATACAGAGAGATAACAGACAGAAACAGAGAGACAGACAGACAGACAGATAACAGACAGAGACAAAAAGACAGACACAGACTGACAAGCAGACATACAACAGACGAGCAGACAGACAACAGACAGGAAGGACAAAGCGAGGTAGTGTGAACAGGGAAATGAAGACGGCATGATAAACTGACAGCTAGACGAGACAAGACGAGGACAGAGAGAGAGAGAGAGAGAGGGGGGGGGGGGGGGGGGGGGGGGGAGGAGGAGGAGGAGAGAGAGGAGAGAGAGAGAGAGAGAGAGAGAGAGAGAGAGAGAAGCATCTCACGTCTTGACCAAATATTGACTCGAATAATGAAAAGCTTTGACAAACTCTTGGTGACACGCCCCGGAGGGTGTAAGACTCCCTCACACACACACACACCCAAAAAATATGATCTTATATGCTTCTTCTTCCCCCTTCCTCCTCTTCCTCCTTTACCTCCTCCTCTTTCTACTCCTCTTCCTCTTCCCCTTCCTCGCCCCTCTCCCTCTCCTCCTCTAGCTTGTGAAACACTGCCTCCTCTGATGATGCCTTTGTGAGCCCCCTGTGAAACGTTTGTTGGTCCCGAGACGTTTGTGTACTACGTCTGAGCAACGTTTGTGAGTTATTTACAGTGACGTGGAGACGTTTGTTTATTATTATTATTATTATTATTATTATTATTATTATTATTATTATTATTATTATTATTATTGTCAACGGTAAAGGAAGATATAGATAAATATATTTCCATCTGTCAGTCGTAAATCTTCCGGTTCACTTCATCTCTTAAAGACGACGTGTAGTCAATCTCATCATGAGTGACGCCCTGCCTCCACCACCTGAAGCTCGATCATCCTGAGAGTGACGGTGAGTGACGAACTGATCTGCTAGATGGGAGGCGGGTTACGAGAAATGGAAGGATGGAAGGCAGGGTACGAGAAATGGAAGGATGGAAGGCGGGGTAGGAGAAATGGAAGGATGGAAGGCAGGGTACGAGAAATGGAAGGATGGAAGGCGGGGTACGAGAAATGGAAGGATGGAAGGCGGGGTAGGAGAAATGGAAGGATGGAAGGCAGGGTACGAGAAATGGAAGGATGGAAGGCGGGGTAGGAGAAATGGAAGGATGGAAGGCAGGGTACGAGAAATGGAAGGATGGAAGGCGGGGTAGGAGAAATCCTTGTGCAAATGCAATCAATGATATACGAAACTGGGAGATTAATAAACGAAGAATATTGGGAGAATTTACATGGCGTTCATTTAGGAGTCGAGAGGAATGGTTTTTCACTGAGGTAATTATGAAAATATTGAGCCTTTGGTGAGCGTCATTTCCAATCATCGTGAATATTAAAGGCGACTCTATAAAAAAAAAGTTTAGCTTCATATGACTACAAAGAGAGACACACACACACACACACACACACACACACACACACACACACACACACGCACACACACACCTACACAGTTTGAGGCTTTCAGTCGTGGTTGTCAACACACTCGCCTCGTAAGCTGGAACTCCTGGGTGTGATTCAGCGCCACAGATAACGTTAATTAAGACAGGTTCCTTTGTCCTTCCTTGCCTTTGCACACCTGTCCGTCTAGCCAGGTGTAATAGCATAGGATCTTGGAGGTGAATCGATTGACGTGTCGTGTTTCAGGGGATAATGGCTTGTTAGGGTGATAAAGGGAGTTATCCAGTCGCTACCAAGGACTGTCCATCCCCCCCCACGCCCACCCCCCACCTCCATCACCCCACCCACCACCCAGTCCCCACCCCCATCCCCCACATAGTGTTTTAAAGGTTAGGGTGTGGGTGTGGTGTTGCCGGCAGCTAAACACATCCATTCTTCTATTCATCCATTCAGCCAGTCATCCAATTTTACCCTGTTTATCGGTATTCGTTTATGTTTCTTCGGGGGAGAGTGAGGGGAGAGAGTACTGGGCTAGCACCACCCCGCCATTCAAAGGCATTGTTCCCTTGATATTAATTACGTCCAAAGTTGCCTTAATCTCTCAATACCAAGGCTGTGGCGCTATGATCCTTTACCTCTCGTGTTTTGTATAAGATACGACTGTGTTATAATGTGTGTGTGTGTGTGTGTGTGTGTGTGTTCTACCTATGATAAGATGATCCGAAAAACAAGATGTCTGTCACGGTGGAGGATTTTAATTGTATCGTTAAATGAAAGCTTGTGTTCGTCGAAATGAAGATGGCGACGACCGCGGCTGTCTCTCCACCTTGATGCTTTTCTACTTTAGTGAAGAAATCATCATTATATGAGCCTCTTGCACAGCCTGGAAGATATTAGGGTACACGTAGACGATAGGTATCATCATTATCATCATTATTATCACCATTATCATCATCATCATCATCATTATCACCATCATCATCATCACCACCACCACCACCACCATCACCACCACCACCACCACCATCACCACCACCACCACCACCATCACCACCACCACCATCACCACCACCACCAACATCACCACCACCAACATCACCATCATCATCACCACCACCATCACCACCACCACCATCACCACCATCACCATCACCACCACCACCACCACCACCACCACCACCACCACCACCACCATCACCACCACCACCATCACCACCACCATCACCACCATCACCACCACTAAACACAGCCTCACAACACTGGACAATATCTCGCCCGGTTGAGTGAGTGAAACAGTCTACCATGTCCTCAAAGATGAATGAATGAATAACTCAAAGTCAATTTATAAATGACCAAAATATTGTTTATTTATTCGGCTATTAACTGTGTGACATAAAACTGGAGCAGCTATTTATTTGTGACTGTAGTTTTAGACTGTTTGAGTGAGCACTACTCTTGTCTTCGTGACCTGATAGAATTATTGTTTTTTCCGTGTGAGGGAGTTTTTTTTTTCCTTTATGATTTCAGCTTAGTATGAGAGTAAGAGTGATCCCTTCAGTACCTTAGGAAGTCATTAACAGCTTCAGGAGACTAAGGATTACTATGGGATCAACCACCGCCATACACTGATGGTACAAGAGTAGTGATGATAATACACAGTGCCATCATCAGTGTTAATGCCACAAGGGTGTAAACACGTATGCCAACACACACACACACACACACACACACACACACACACACTAACAGTCCAACTTCACAATGTAATTACACTCTACATAAAAACCTTCCATCTTTTGGCCGGGTTGATCCAGAAATAGTAAATGAATAATTGAGAATAATGACAAAAATGCCCTAAAAGGTAATTAAGGCAGCCTCGTCCTGGTGACAATGTATCCGCCATAATGGAAAATTAATTTTTTGTATCAAACATTCATTAAGTGCAAACACTCAGCGAGGGACACCCTGGCCCAGCCATTAATGTGGCAGCAGGCGTACCAACATGATGGATCACATGCCTGCCAACGTTATACAGGATAGCCGTACCAAAAACCTGTCCAACATTATGCGTGACAGTCTTGCCAACGTTATGGATGACAGTCTGACTATCACTATACACAATAGGTTAACTACCTCGATAGGTGACAAGTCTGCCAACCCTTATAGGCACACACACATACATACACACATTTATACAGACACATTACATTCATACACATCAATTTCGACTGAGTAATAAGCATCATCCATATCGACTCCCGTGAACCGCGACCAACAGTCATGTTCTGAGATCCTATAACTAAAGCAGACTATGGACGGATATCTGTGAGCTTAGGGATTTAAATTAAATAGACACAAACAAAAGGTAGAGGAGAGATAACCACATAATGTCTAGTTATTTCAATCAGCCATTTGCTACCTGTTGGTTTTCTTCCATAAATACATATCTGATTAATGGTAACTTCAATTCTGGTCTCAAACGATCCATTCCTATTTTATGTCACAAATACACCACTAATCATTACAGTACTACAGAACACTTAACCGCTGATATTAACACAAATATTAGGTCTAGTATTATTTCAGTAGTTTAATTCACAGATTATGGCAGAGATCCCACCCCAGCATCTGTGTCTGCAGGTAATTGCTTATCCTGATTTCCGGTACACCTGCGAGCCGCGATGCAGTTAACACCATAAAAATTCTAATTAATATCATAAAGTGTAAATAAAAAAAGTTTCATATAGTTAAGTGTTGCAGTTACATCACCTCGCTGTTGCATCCCATAATCCCTCTCACCTCACCTCACCTCACCTCCCCCCGCCCCTCACTCCCTCGCCCCGCGCCTCACTCCCTCAAGCTCCCACGAGTCACACGACACAGCGCGCCATCTATGGACCCAATAATGCAACTGTGTGATGTCTCGGATTCACAGGTTCATGAGTCTCAGGGTTCGGGACGAAGAACCGATAGGACTTACTTCCGTGACTACACTTAGTTACGTACAGTACTTACACACACACGCACTAGCCTTTTGAGAGCTTTACACCCCCCCCACTGTGAGTTAATAAGTACGGCACCTGGTCAGAAACTAACCTCAGAAATAATAAATGAATATTAAAGCCATAATGAAGAAACCCTCATCAACGTGGTAATTACATCTCGTCTGGCAACATTACTTCACACAAAATGAATATTAATTTTTTGATGCAGATTGTAAAAGAGAGCAGGGAAGTGGTGGTGGTGGTGGTAGGAGGGTTGTGGTGGGGTGTAATGGTGGTGAAGGTAGTGGTTAGGGGGTTGTGGCTAGTGGTGATAGTAGTAGGGATAGTGGTAGGTGGTGATAGTAGTGGAGAATAGTGGTAGGTGGTAGTTGTAAAAATATAATCAACAAACAATAAGGATAACCTCGCAGGAAAACACCAGCAGAAAAAAAAAGTGACTCAAACAAAGAGCGAAAGAGTGGAACCAGTGACCGAAATACCATTCTAGGGGCGAGGCGACTCATTTATTTCCCCGTCAGGAGATGCCGGGTGTACACAGAGGCAATTTAACACAAGATTAGATCGCCAGACGAAGCCCCAGGAGAAACGGTGTGACCATTCCCATCTGTGTGTAGCTGTTTGGTGTTTTTTTTTTCTTTTTTCGGACGGCAGCGGCGGCCGGGGAGCTTCAAATATTCAGTTCCCAATAACGGGAAAAAGTTGGAAGAGTTAATGTTTTGTGTGTGTGTGTGTGTGTGTGTGTGCACCGTAGAAAGAAACACAGAAGTAAATAAAGAGAAAGAGAGTAGGGGGGGAGAGAGTTACAGTCATATAGAGAGAGAGAGAGACAAAGAGAGAGGTAGACAGTGAGAGACAGAGACAGTGAGAGAGATATTTATCACTCGCGTCTCTGGTCTAAGTGTGAGAAAGGAGTGATTGGATCCCAGCCTGCCTACCAACCCGTACACGCTGACTGCTACAAATCGCTCTATCCAGCCAACCACACAGCACACATCACTAGCAGTACCTCTTACCCCTCGGTCCTATATCATTCGAGTCCCCTCCCATCACGGGCTGCCTGTCCCTATTAAGATAAATCGTCCTTATTACGCGATACATCACCCCCCTATTAACGTACACTCTCTTCCCATTACGGAGAATCATCCCCATTGCAGTACAGAGTCCCTATAAACACTGTCCCTATTACACTGCAGTATATTATTGCACATTGCTCCTATTACGATACAGCATTACTATTGCCACACCGTCCTCATAATCACACTATAATAGTAATAGTAACAATAGTGCATTAACGACAGAATGACAATGACAAAATACTAAGAAAAATACGAAAACAATATTAATAAAAATAAAGTAACTGACAACTGCGTCATCCCAAAACACTATTGGCTAGAACATTTTTTTTTTCTCGTTCAACAACATATTTTTTTATTTTTATAATTAAATCAAAAGAGAATACTGCTGCTGTGTGTGTGTGTGTGTGTGTGTGTGTGTGTGTGTGTGTGTGTGTGTTTCTATGAGTTACGTCTTTGATGCTTGAACTCTCTCTCTCTCTCTCTCTCTCTCTCATCATCATAATAATAACTATAGTAACTAGCAATAATTACACTAACAATAATGATAATAACAACAATAATAATAATAATAATAATAATACCAATAACAGCATAACTACCACCACCATCACCACAATTACTCCCAATTACTGCTGTTCTTGCCGCTGCTGCATAGACGGTGATAATAACCTTCACAGCATCACTACCAACAGGAGGAGGAACAGCACCCACGTCTCCTTTGATCTCCAAGACGATAACAGGAGATCAGAGATAATGTAGAGACTCGGAGATTGAGTCTCTAGTCTCTCGAATTTGGGTCTGGGAGGCAGTTTGTTGGGGGTAGGTTTGTGGAGGGGTTCGTTAGCGACTGAGGTTTGAGTGTCTGAAATAGGGTTTGAAGCATAAAGAACAGGACAAAAAGAGAGAGTTCAACAGATTTGAAAGAAAAGAGACAATATGAGAACGAGAGAGAGAGGAAAACAAAAAAGAGTGAGAGGCAGAGAGAAGAAAGGGGAAGAAAAATAAAGCAAAAGTAAGAGAGAAAGAAAAAGAAAAATATAGAGAAAACGAAATAGAGTGAAGAAACTAGCTTAGGAAATAATTGAGTGGTAAACTCTTCCTGACGGCAAAAGGTTAATAGAGAACCTGCAGCTTAACCTCCTCTCTCTCTACCCAGGACTCGTTCACCTGTATAACTAAGGCCCCCAGGTGTGGACAGCCGCCGATTGAGACCTGTTTACCTGTCCCGGGTCAAAGGCCGTGTGGTGAGGTGCAGCTGTAGCCTGACTGTGGCCCGTGTGCCCCTCGGCCCACCACACGGACGAATGAATCACAAAGTGGCCGCCGGGGCAGAGAGAACCTAATTCGTCATTCTGTTGACTGCGGGAGTGAGGGAACAGGCCCTCGTCAGACCGGGTAATTCTCTCCAACGTAACACATTATTAATTCTTATGTGTCACAGTTCTCTTCTCTCACTCGCTAACTTGAACATAATTGAACTAGTTAAAGGAGCCAGTGAGATTCATCAGACTACTGGCCTAATGCTACAAATATTGCCTCGGAATTTATTTTAAAAGGACCTATAATATTCTCTACAGTTCATTATATTTGTAAATGAAGTGACTAGTAACAGATGCCTCATATACATACAGTATACTTGCTGTTGAATCGTCTTCGACTCTACAACACATATTGACAAGAAATAAAACACTGAACACAATAAGAATCAGAGCACAACAAACATGTTTAGAAAACTTGACTACTAAATGACGACTTACCTGAAGTGAACGTTGAGGACGCCGACGGTGACGCAGATGGAGAGCGTCACCAGGATCATGGTGAAGAGCAGGTACTTTCCAAGCAGAGGCACGGCCAGTGACGTTGGGGGGATGATCTCAGCGAGCAGGAGGAAGAACACGGTGAGGGAGAGCAGGATGGAGATACAGAGAGTCACCTGCAGGTTGGCCGGAGGTTAGACTACGACTAGCGGAGGACTACACACCCTTTTTTTTTTTTGGAACTAGGTTTTATCTTCAGCGGATGTGGGTCTGTAAGACCAGTTCTCTCTCCTCGTCGGCCCCCAACTAGAACTGATGATGACTTGTTTTCTTGTTAATACTCTGGGGGATTTGTAAGGTATAGGAATCGCTAGCTTTTGTTTTCGTCACAATTTGGGTTCCGGTTACTTAATTCATGGCTTTGATATCAACGAGGCGTTCAGTGGCTCATACAACATTTATGAACGAAAAGGATTTGTAATTAAAGTGACAGGGGAAAGTTTCTAATAGGGTTTAGGTACAAATTTTAAAAGAGCTATAGGAACCTTACTGATAAAAGTGGTTGTTGAGAAAGTCCCTAATGGTCGAAGGTGATCAGAGAGTCCCATGTCTGTTGCATCAGAGGAAGAGGGAAGAATGTCCAATGAATTTCAAAATCACATATCAATTATTTTTACCGCTTGTAAGTTTATTCATCGTCAGCTGAGACTTTCTCTGTCATCACCAACTGGTAATTGGAACTTTTCGAATTAGTTACTTCGGGATGGATAGTCCTAGTGGTTAATAAATGTAATTGAACTCATATGAACACCGTCAGAAACTTCATGATAACTTTAAAAATATCCATCAGAATTATCATATTAATGTACCAATGGGATATCGTAGACTACTGTAAATACATGTATACTATAAGACATGTATACTATAAGACATGTATACTATAAGACCTGTATACTGTAAGACATGTATACTATAAGACCTGTATACTATAAGACCTGTATACTATAAGACATGTATACTATAAGACATGTATACTATAAGACATGTATACTATAAGATATGTATACTATAAGACATGTATACAATAAGACCTGTATACTATAAGACCTGTATACTATAAGACATGTATACTATAAGACCTGTATACTATAAGACCTGTATACTATAAGACATGTATACTATAAGACATGTATACTATAAGACCTGTATACTATAAGACCTGTATACTATAAGACATGTATACTATAAGACATGTATACTATAAGACATGTATACTATACGACATGTATACAATAAGACCTGTATACTATAAGACCTGTATACTATAAGACATGTATACTATAAGAAATGTATACTATAAGACATGTATACTATAAGACATGTATACTATAAGACATGTATACTATAAGACCTGTATACTATAAGACATGTATACTATAAGACATGTATACTATAAGACCTGTATACTATAAGACCTGTATACTATAAGACATGTATACTATAAGACATATATACTATAAGACCTGTATACTATAAGACCTGTATACTATAAGACATGTATACTATAAGACATGTATAATATAAGACATGAATACTATAAGATATGTATACTATAAGATAAATTTAACGTTACCATTAATCACAAAACAAATGTTTCGTCACTCATTACCTGACCTCTCGCCATAATACGTCACTCATTACCTGACCTCTCGCCATAATATGTCACTCATTACCTGACCTCTCGCCATAATACGTCACTCATTACCTGACCTCTCGCCATAATACGTCACTCATTACCTGACCTCTCGCCATAATACGTCACTCATTACCTGACCTCTCACCATAATAAGTCACTCATTACCTGACCTCTCGCCACTGCTTCACCTTTAATCATCGACACCATCTCTTAACATTTTCACCTTGATAATTATTTCCTTGACAGATTTTATCATTGCAACTTTAACGTCTGATTGATGCTAACCTCATAAGTTATAGGCATAAATATAACTTTTATTTGTTTATCGATTATTATATGTAAATCTACTCTCACGATCCTTAATAAATATTTTATATTTTTTTTTTAGATAATGTAATTCCTTTATCACCTTAATTGCTGTAGTGAGTTTTAATGTAACACGTCTCAGTATTTTACAGAATATATCGAGTTTTTTTTTAATAATATAAAGAAACTTATTTATTTATCATTTAATAACCAAAGTTAATTATTTTACAGATTTAAATTAAAACCTCATTATCAAATTTAACCTCATTATGGGACAATAAATTAATTGACCTTAAATTATGTCTTAATTGCTAACGACTAGTGTAATTAGTTTCTTATAATACACACTTAGACATGTATGTATGTAATGAATGTAATGTATGTTATGTTTATGTATGTAATGTACGTTATGTATATATGTATGTATGTATGTATGTATGTATGTATGCAATTTATGTAATGTATGTAAGTTATGTATGTTATGTATACATATCTCTGAATACAATTAACCTAACCTAAATTTTATTAACACAACTTAAATTCTGAGGCGAGAGAGTGTTGGGGGTCAGTGTTAATCTCTATGTTAGTCAGTAGTGTTGGTTTGTAAGCGACCGGAGCACTTGCATGGGAGATCTATAAGCTGGAGTTGGAGATCCATTCAGTAACTCGTATCATTTTATGGGAAATATACACATAATCTATCCTTACTGATATATACAGAGTTATATTTAAACTAATAAGTATACACTGACAAACACTATATGCCCAGGAGTATACGAGAGTGATTGTACGGTTGAATATAATTGATTTAGTGTTGTAATTTGGATGTTGTCTTTGTTTTGGTCGGTTATTTTACATTTATTTGAGGTTTATTTTCTTTCCCCTTCATCCCCCGTCAAACAAGAGCGGGAGCGGCGGCGATAGATGCGAGGATGGGATTAATTTATGTTGATGCTCTTTTGTTTTTATTTGATATAAATCTGAATAAGCTCTTATGTAATTTTCCCCTCGAGTATTAAAGATTATTGGTGACGTGTACTGGTGACTGGTATACTGGTGACGGGTACTGGTGACGGGTACTGGTAACGGATACTGATAACAAAATGACAAATATAAACTGTGAATTTGTCTGGCTACCGTCAAATAGACCAAGGATTCTCAAAGATACGATCGACAATTGTCTCTTCCCAAACATCGTAAGCGTAAACTCAACTGAAGCTTCATTATAAATCTGAAGTAATCTTAACCTTCAAGTTTGTGGTGTAGCAAAACTTAAGACAGTTACACACGTCCTGTCATCTCTACTTACGGGAGAAAAAATATGACCGTGATGATTGGGAACGGCACCGAATATAAACAAACTCAAATCTATGTTATACTCGTAGACTCCTCACGGCGAGAAGTCAGTGAATATCCAGTATACCTGCCGATAGTCTGCAACAGAGAACTGGCCGATCATAGTGCTATTGGTTAGTAAGATATAGACTGATGAAGAGGATTACTAAATAAGCAATACAGAATCAATAGCAAAAAGTACATTATATCTTACCAGGTCCCGACTTATGACTTTCTTATTCTCTCGCAAAAACTAAACAAGACCGACCAAGATTTTCTAATAAGCTGTATAAGGCCACACTTAATATAGTTTCCTTCAAGTTCAATAGACATACATCAGTTAGGTCAGGAAAAGTGCGCATCAAGCTAACTGCCGCCAAAAAAAAAAATACTAAAATGTTGATTCTGCCTTTCATAACATCATCTGGAGGGAATTAGACACATTATAATATATTTATTTACGCTGGAAATATTTGTCAGTTGCCTCATTCATAAGGGAGTCGAAGCAGATTATGAAGCAAATAAACACATGCGGCGCTTGTCATGACCACATTGTCTCTACTGGTCAGTCTGTCAGGATACAATCAGTAAAAAAAAATTAATTATAACGGGGAAAGCAGCTGTACACAGGTTCAATAGGAGTGGATCAGCCGCTATATCATCTGGGGGGGAGGGGGTTGAAGCTTCGAGTCATGTTGGTTCACTGATTGTGGTCGAGACTGTCCTTAAACAGCCTTGGTGACTCAGATCAACACCATGAATCGTCACTCCCGCTGATGCCGGCCTGTGATGACAGCTGTTAGTGGTTGAACGTTTACAGATCTGCATATGTGTGTACAAGTTGGAAGTCAAGTTATAAGAAATAATAAAAGTTAATACTAATATCAAATAATGGGTATACAGGCTATAGTCTTTTAATTACAGATAGTTAAGAAACATTACTAAAACTAACTCACAGATTATATGGATAAAGTTGAAGAATTAGAAGCTTAAAATTAATGATTTGATGAAGGTAAAGGTGGTTTCGAAATTAAATATAAATCCAAAAAATAAAGTAGACACTAAGGAACTTGAACAGGTGAAAGGATATAACTAAAGTTGATACTATAGACGGGGGAAACAAATTAAAATGAGAATAGAGCAAGTAAAAGCATTATTATTGGTCCGTACTGTTGTATGGGTCACAAGCTTGGACACTTGCAGTAAACACCAGAAGAAGATTGCGAAATATGGTGTAACGGGAGATAGATAGAAATAAGGAATAATAATGGAAAACCCAATGACGAAGGACTAGAGGAAGAAGTGATAAATAAGGAATATGAGGTATTATGGTTGGAGATGAGGGGATAATGGTAGAAATATTGATGATAGAGGGGACAGGGGAAAACCAAGACTGGGACGGAGAAATCATATTGAAAGCTGTTTGCAGTCTGAAGTTTGCAGCGTTGGGACGAGGTCACCAACCCTCAGACATAGGATGGCATTTTGACAAAAGCGCGCGCGTGTGTGTGTGTGTGTGTGTGTGTGTGTGTTTGTGCGTGCATATGTGTGTGTGAGTGCATGTGTATGTGCAGGTATGTGTACGTGCAGGTGTGTGCGTGCAGGTGTGTGTGTCAGGTGTGTGTGTATACCTCACAGTTGCCAGCATCACGTCATTTCTTTTACTTCCTCCATCAACGCAAAACGAACCTTAACATCTAATCCCCGAGCAAACGACAACTGGCGAATCTTCTCCAGTCTAGGCGCTATGCGAGTGCTCGTACTGGCGTTGTTTCTCTCATTATGGCGATAGACTCAGTTCATCCATAAACAACATAATGATCCGTGACGTCACACTATAATGAAGTGAGTGAAAGATGATGATTCATGACGTCACTTATTAACCAGGTGAGTAAAATGGCTTCTCAGTAAACAATAGCCGGGTGATGTCTGACGTAATAGTCTAATTAGGTGGATGGAACGACTCCGATCGGTAAATGAGATGAATGTCAGCTGGTCGAGTGTTATTATTATTATTATTATTATTATTATTATTATTATTATTATTATTTTATTATTTATATTTTTTATTATTATTATTATTATTATTATTATTATTATTATTATTATTATTATTATTATTTTATTATTTATATTTTTTATTATTATTATTATTATTATTATTATTATTATTATTATTATTATTATTATTATTATTATCATTAGTATTATTATAACGGGTAATGTTAATGTTACTATTATCATTAACCTTACTATTATTATCATTGTTATTACTATTATCATCAGTAAGGACAGTGGTAGTGTTACAACAGCGGCGTGTGGTTTAACAATTGTCGTTTGGAGTTGGTCATACAAGTTTGTTTACCTTTATAGTCTAGAGGGTAATTAATACTTAGGGGTTTCTTAGAGAACCAAAGGGGTGTGAGTGGTGATCAGGTAGAATCCAAGGGAGGGAGGGAGGGAGAGTCGATAGATCTACCGGTATTTATCACGGGCCAGGTAGAGGTCATCTAGTTCGGGGTTAATTAGAGGGTTTTCGAGGGGGTAAGAATAATTTTTAAAAGTAGAAGTCAATAAGTCGACTTTGTGTTGGTCAAGGGGGTGATCGTCCCAGTCCAGATAGGGGGAGGCGTCTTGGTTGACCTTCCACTGGTAAACTGGTCGATAGTTCTACCTGTTAGTGGCTGGGAGGAGGCAGTGAGATGAGTCAGCAGAAACACAGGGGGGGGGGGGGCACGTGGACCTCGCCATCTTAACATTATATCTCGTGATCAACAAACAGTTAGCCACATTTCATTTCATCACACATTAAAATGTTAGTCATAAATTATTATCTTGACACAATGTGAATTTTTTTTTTTATGATGGATACAGAATTTTTATTCAGTGGTTGGTGTGTCCACCACACTGCCGGGTTCCCTGTCTGAACAAGGGTTTTCCAGTACTGAGGAAACATTGTGCGAGTTTGGTCAAGGTGACAGCTGGACCGACACGCTGTCTATTATATTCGGGTTAGTTTTAACATGCCTTTGTTTTTTGGCGAGTTTAAGTGAATAAAAATTCCGATGTGGTGTCGGGTTCATGTTTAGCAGTTGGACAGGAAAAAGGCGGAGCCTGGTCACGGAACATGCAGACCAGCCATTAGGCAGGTAGGTACCCTCCCCTGATTGGCCGGTACTATGTGACATGCCATGCTTAATCCCGCCCGTCGCCTTCTCCTATTGGTCCATAACCGGAGTAAGGGAGGGGCTCTCTGATTAGCTTATATTCATGGCGTCTCCCATGACTCGAGTGCATCACAAAAATGAAGATAAAATATAAACTGTTTTAGAGGTGGATGTCCGGAGTTGGTGAGACGGGGTGGTGGTGTTAGTCTAGCCTGAGTCCAGACTACAGGTTACTCTGTGTCCTCCCTCATGCTCTCAAGCGGGTGGCATCTCTAGCACCTGTAGGATTAGCAAGCTGAGGCACCTTTGGCCACATGTATAGATTAGCAAGCTCAAGAAAATGTCTAGGAAAAACGTGGGACAAAAGTTCAAGTCAGAGAAAGAACCTCACACGGACGGGATAGTCGTGTGTGGGAGGATAATAGGAGAGGGGGGTGGTATATCACACACCTGGGGGAGTTAGTGATGATGACGGGTGTTTAGTACAGAAAGTATTAGTAAATTCATTGATGTCCTAACATCTGTTGTGATAGATTAACCTCAAGATGTCAAGTCACGTGCATAGTCATACTAGAGATGAGTGACACTATAAACAGGTAGTCCAGTCACACAGGTGTTAGCTAACAGGTGTGTTGTTCTCAGCTGCCTGGCACCTGTAGGATTAATGTTAAATATTTCTCTGTAACTTTAAGAAAATAATAACAATCAGGTGACCGTCTCTGAGGACCACCTGAAAAGTTGAGTGGTTCAGGTGTCAACAGAAGCTGGACTTTAAAGTCTATCAGGCACAACCACAGTCAGGAAGCTGCCCAGGTGTGCCCAGGTGTGCCCAGCACCAATAGTTACGGCAGCTGCCACGTAAAAGTTCATGCAATATTTACATCTTCCTGACAAACACTAATACCTTTAGATTAATAGATTCTAAAATAGTAAACTATTACATACAGTTGAGTTATGTTATAATAATCTAAGAGTAATTATTATCTGTCACTGGTAAAGATAATTAACTGAGACAGGTGGGGGGAGGAAGTGAGGTAAACATATATCAGCTTCAGGAGTGTCAGTACTGTAAATGTGTCAACACCAACAACTTTATTATATTCAGTATATTTAAACATGACGGGATTCATCACTTCAAATCAAATTTAAAAAAATCGTAATCGATTCCTAATAACTTGACAGCTGTGTTAATATGACTAACACCTGGAAATTAAATAACATTAACATCTCAGCGCACACACAGTCGGTGAGTCAGTGAAACCTATGTTCTCTGTAACTTTTTTAACAATAATTAATATTTCCAGGTCTCAGAATGCCGTCCCCTAGAGGTCCCTGAAAGCCATATACAGTAACCTACAACACCCCCCCCCCCACACACACACCCCCTCACTCCTGCGTGACACAGGTGAGTTATAAAGCATTTGTTGAACACCTGTTAAATTAAGAACCAGTGCTAATAGAGTTCAATACTATATACAATAGGTTCTGGTGTACACTCGACTACACTCAACACTCCTACACTGCCTTGATCTAACAGACAAGATTCCTGAGTTAATGTGTTTCATCAGACCTAACACCTGTAAGGAACATTAATTATCCTCATATAAAAACTTTCCCTCTCTATAAAAAAAAAATAATCCCAACCTGTTTGACTACTTGAGATAGTTAAAAATTCCTTCTAAATTATAATACTTTGAGCATTATTGAGGACTGGTTAAATCTGGGACGTCATATGCATTAATATCCCACATATACAAACTTAATGTTGCTTTAAAGTCACATTACCAATATTAAATCAACATAGATAAAATACAATAAGACCCTAACTGACCTACAGTAGAGTATTATATTTTATTTATTTGAGTTTATTAGTCTGATGATGATGATGATGATGATGATGATGATGATGATGATGATGATGATGATGATGATGATGATGATGATGATGATGATGATGATGATGATGATGATGATGATGATGATGATGATACTGATGATGATACTGATGATAATAATGATGATGATACTGATAATGATAATAATGATAATGATGATGATGATGATGATGAGCCTAATAACACTCAGCTGATAGATGCTCGGGTAATCCATCTTCTCGACTCTTCCTTTTGCTATTATTCTTTTATTTACTCTATTTTACTCAATTGTTTACTCTTCCATATTCTCCTCAATTCTCCTCCTCTATTCCTCTCCCCCAATCATCCACTTCTCTGTACCTCTGTTTTACTCTTTCTTCTTCATTCTCCTCCTTTTTTCCCACTTGATGATAGATGATAAGAATTGTTAAGTTTCTGTCAAGTTATAGGTCTAAGTTAGGTTAGGTTAGGTTAGGTGAGGTTAGGTGAGGTGAGGTTAGGTGAGGTGAGGTTAGGTTAGGTTAGGTTAGGTTAGGTGAGGTTTGGTTAGGTTAGTATAGGTGAGGTTAGGTTAGGTTAGAATAGGTTAGGTTTTATTATGCCAGAGTACTATACAATTGAACCTTAACTACTGCCCAGACCTTAACTGAGGTTATCATCATCAATTTGGGGAGTTATTTATATAAACTCAATGATTTATAACTCAGAGTCAATGTTGCGTGTGTATCAGGATCACGAATTAAGGTCAAATCAAGTGAAGGTTTGGACAAAAAATCCCACTTTCCTTCCAGCCAATCAAAAAACTTCTACTTTCCTTTCCTTCCAATCAAAAAACTTCTATCAGTCAATCAAACTTCTACTTTCCTTCCAGCCAATCAAAAAACTTCTACTTTCCTTCCAGCCAATCAAAAAACTTCTACTTTCCTTCCAGTCAATCAAAAAACTTCTACTTTCCTTCCAGCCAATCAAAAAACTTCTACTTTCCTTCCAGCCAATCAGAGGAAACAGCTGACAACCTAACCTAACCTTGTTGACCGTGACAATTTATCTCGTGTCCTGTGACCTGCCTTGTTATTGGCTCACGACACCTCACACTACATCACTATCCTCTTACCTCCCTACCCTCTCCTCGTCCCCCTCCCCCCTCTTCCCCTCTCTCTCCCCCTCCCCCCCGTGAGTGTATATTACAGAGGGGTACAGACGGATGCGGGTCTTTGTCAGGTGAGTGAAGTAGGGCGTATCTCCTCCCGCCTGCGATTTATTAAAATAAAAAGAGGCTTTGACACACTCCCTCCCTCCCTCCCTTTCCTTTCCTTCCTCCTTCCTTCCCTCCCTCCCTTTCCTTTCCTTCCCTCCTTCCCTCCCTCTTCCTCCCCTTCCCTTCCCTCCTCCATCCCTTTATTCTCCTTACATTCCTCTCTCCTTCTCCTCTTCTCCCCATCCTCCCCTTACATTCCTCCTTCCTTCCTCCCTCTTCCTTCCCTCCATTCCATCTCTCCTTCTCCCGTCTTCTCCCCTTCCACCAGCCCTTCCTTTTCCATCACTACTCTCCTCCTCTCTCTCCTATTCTTTGTTCTCTTTTCATTTACTTCTTTAGCCTCTCCATCTACCTCCCTCCTTTTACTCTCCCTCCCAATCCTCCTCCCTCCCCTCACCCTTTTTTTTTCAAGCATTCCTTCTTAATATACCCTTTCTCTCCTCCTCAGTTTCCTTCACTCTCCTTCCCAGTCCTTCTCCCTCTCTCTCCTTTTCCCTTACACTCCTTCTCTCTCTCCTTCTACCTCACCCCCTCCCTCCCTCTCCCTTACCCCACAACTCCTACCCTCTACCAGCTAAACATAAATCCCCCCCCTCCATAGAACTAGGGGGGGGGGGTGGAGCGGTATGAGGGATATATAATGGAATGGTTGGTGTTATATAGCCGAGGAATGACAGAGACGGTATGATAATGGAGGTTCGACTATAGGGAACTTGGAGTGGGAATGAGTGGGATGATAGGGTGAATGATGAGAGGGTGATGGGAAATATCACTTATTCTCACTTTAATTCTTCTATCATTTATTTTTCTCATTTTTCCTCCTACTTTTAACTCTCTGCTTCACACACACACACACACACGCACACACACACACACACGCACACACACACACACGCACACACACATTAAGCCAAGGTCCACTGAATTGCTCCTCAATTTTCAATCCAACTTGGTATACCTCTGTTTCCCCTCAATTTCTATTACTATTAATTAAACTCCATCTACCATTCATATGCAAAGCAAATCCTCTCAATTTCATCCTCTGATCCGTATTACGAATATGTCATGATGAGAGAGAGAGAGAGGAGGAAGGGGAAAAGGATAAATAATATCATCATCATCATCATCATCATCATCATCATCTTCATCATCATCATCATCATGATCATCATCATCAAGGGTCCACGTTTCTTACAGACAAAACTCGTAAAGTAATTTATATCAGCAACAGAAAATAAAAATCAATAAAACTAAAAAAAAAATCTAACATCAGAGACTCAAAACACACTACAGCGATGTGCATATGTTTCTCTCATTCTCGTGTTGGTACTAAAGAGCCTTATTGTGTCGTCTATTATCACAGTGGATCTTATATCGTCTATACTTTCCCTTCTGATCTCCTGTAACCTTTGTGGATGATCGTGACTCTTACTGCAGCATTTACACCCGTTGTATATCAAATACTTCCCAATCCTAATAGGCACCAATCCTAATAGGCACCAATCCTAATAGGCACCAAATCTTATAGCACAATCCTAATAAACCCAATAGGATTTGAGGACATTGGAATCTCAAACCCATTCATGCCAACCTGTCAGACTACACTTTACAAACCACGCACCGTAACACCCCCCCTCCAACACCCACGCCCTACCTCCCCTCTCTCCTCCGACACCACGCCCCCAGGTCACCTTCTCCTCCAGGTCGAGGGTAAATAGAGACCAACACAGTGAGGAACGAGATGCTTGCCCACACACGGGATGATGAGGTTCACCTGTGAAAAGCGTCTCCTCCCTTATAAATCAGGTTGAACGTGATATCTGCCCGGTAGAGACGTTAGGCATGATGAAGGAAGAGGAAGAAGGAGGAGTGTGCATGGAGGGTAGAAGAGGTGCTTGAGTGGGGGGAATAGTGTGCATGGAGGTGGGGGTGTAGTGGAGAGAGGGAAGGAGGTGTGCATGGAGGGTGAAAGAGGGGGTGCTTAGTGGAGAGGGAGGAGGTGTGCATGGAGGGTAGAGAGGGGGGGTGCTGAGTGGAGAGAGGGGAAGGAGGAAATGTGCATGGAGAGTGGGTGCTTGGTGGAAGAGGAAGGAGGTGTGCATGGAGGGGTAGAAGGGGGTGCTTGGTGGAGAGAGAGGGAGAAAGGAGGAGGTGTGCATGGAGGGAGAAAAAGAGGGGGTGCTTAGTGGAGAGAGGGAAGGAGGTGTGCATGGAGGGGGTAGAAAGAGGGTGCTTGGTGGAGAGGGGAAGGAGGAGTTCTTGTGTGCATGGAGTGAGAAAAGAGGGGGGTGCTTGGTGGAGAGGGAAGGAACAATGCATGGAGGGGTAGAAAGAGTGCTTGGTGGAGAGAGAGAGGGGGAAGAGGAGGTGTGCATGGAGGGGGTAGAAAGAGGGGGTGCTTGGTGGAGAGAGGGGGAAGGGAGGAGGAGGTGTGCATGGAGGGGGTAGAAAAGAGGGGGTGTGCAAGGAGAAGTGTGAGATAATATGGGAGAATGAAGGAACGGATGTTTAGCGAAGATGAACAGGTGTTAGAGAAGTGTTAGTAGGTGTTAGTTCTGGGCGTAAGAGGGAGAAGACGGTGTTAGGGGGTGTTAGGAGGTGTTAGGGGAGAAAGAGATTGAATATTTGTGGGTTGTTAAGGGGGTGTTAGTGGAGGAAGAGAAGACAAGTCGTTTACGGTAGCTAAAAGTGATTGTGTCTCAAGAGGCCGTAATTATCAAGAAGTTTTGGCCGAGTTTCAGGTGTTATAATTCTTTTCCTCAACATATAGTGTAGACAGCGTTCATACAAGGCCATATACAAATCTATTCACTAAGGCGTTTTAATCTATACCTTAATACTGATGGTAACTGAAGCAAGATGTTTTGACGTAGGAAAAAGTTATATGATATTGGAAAAACACATTTACGGGAAGTTCCACCGAGCGCATGAGATTTACAGGTAACTAAAGTAGGAGGATGTTTTGAAATGCTTAGGGTTATCTGATACAGGAAAAACACTCCGAGGCAGGGAACTCCACGGGGTGTTTGTCCGGGGCATAAATGAATTTTGGCAGGTGGAGGTTCAGCAAGATGGCATGGATGGAGTCTCTCAGATGTATAAGAGGTGAAGAAGACATGACAGTGTAGGCCGTCAGACTCTTGGGTGTGAGGGTGTATATACAGTATTAGGGGAGTAATGAAGTGTCCCTGGGGATAGTATAGGGAATATTTGGGGATATTAGTGAATATTTGGGGAACATTAAGGAATACCTGGGGATATTAAGTAATCTATGATGTTTTCGGGAGGTGTTAGAGATAAGAGGATTGTTAGGAGCTTCGCAAGGTATTAGACGACATTAAGAGGTGTTTGAGGATACTATAAGTACTAAGAAAAGGTGTTAGGGTTTTTCAGGAGGCATTAAGTAGCATCAAGGAGTGTTAAAGGGTGTTTAGTGATACTATAAGGGGTGTTAGGGGTTTCAGGTAGCGTTAGGAGGGGTTAGGGGGTGTAAGAGAGTGTTAGAAGGTATTAGGGATTCTATGGCGGGTGTTAGGGTAGTTTGGGGATATTAGGAAGGGGTCAAGAGGTATCAGGAAGTGCCAGCGAGTGTTACAGGTTGTTGAAAAAGGAAAAGCAGTGATAAGGTGTGTGTGTGTGTGTGTGTGTGTGTGTGTGTGTGTGTGTGTGTGTGTGTGTGTGTGTGTGTGTGTGTGCATTATACATACAGACATATAATACCAATGAAACATCGATCATAATAAAATTCATTATTTATCAGATAATTTCAATAATTCTTCCTAAAATTATTGTCACTACAAGTACAGAATTATATAATAAATTAGATTAGTAGGAAGAGACATGAAGTAGTTTAGTTATTAGTGGAAAAAATGGGAATTAAACCAGAAAACTAGTGACGAGAAGGTTTTAATAATGATTTAACTTGGGGTAAAAAAAATAGTAGGAGAAGCAGGATTATCGTAAAAGAATAGGAGAATTAATTTCCACCATTTACCTGTACAAGAGAGAGTATATACCTGAGAAAGTTATATTAAAGGTTTATAATATTATCTACGGTGATATGTGATTAATAATAAGGTTGATTAATATATACTAGAGGTAAAAAGTAGCAATGATAAGTAGCAGGAGCGGAATTGAAGTAATATTAAGTAGTAATTAGTAATCTTTTTTTTTATAAATTTGACAATTTACATATTCTGTATACATAAATATTACATATTAACATATTTGTAAGTGAAATATTTGGATGACTTTTCTTTTAAAATACACTTGGTCATCCATTTATTATAGTATATCCTGCCTTTAATAATTGCTATAGTCTCCTTAACATTATAATTTTCTTTCCTACTTAACCACTTACAGTAAACATAATCTGACATTAGCAGGATCATTGTGTTCTTGTCCTTATTATCACTACAGTTAATATTAAACATGAAGAAATCTCCCCTACCTTACACCTCTTTCTCCCCTACCTTTCACCCTTTTCTCCCCACCTTACACCTTTTGCTCCCCACCTTACACCTTTTTCTCTCCACCTTTCACCCTTTTCTCCCCACCTTACACCTCTTTCTCCCCTACCTTTCACCCTTTTCTCCCCACCTTTCACCTTTTTCTCCCCACCTTACACCTTTTTCTCCCTATAATTCTCACCTTCCTCTCCTCACTTCTCACCTACCTCGTGTCTCATTTCCCTCCACCTTTTACCCTCACCTCCTTAGCCTCCTCACCTCCCTCCCCCTTCATCCTCACTCCCTACTCACCCATAAATTCCACAACCGTCTTCCTCTGCCTTTCACCCCCCCCCTACCATCGCCCACCTCCCCTCCCCCTATATGTACCTCCCCTTCACCCTCCCCTCCCTCCTTCCCCGTGTCTTCCTCCCCCATCACCCCCACCTCCCCCACACCTCCTCACCCCCACCATTGTTATTGTCTTGGTCAGCCGTCCGCGAAATTGGATCGGTGTGGGGGCCCCTCGTGAGTCTCCTCCAGCGGCCACTGGAGGAGTATGGAGCCCCACCTCAACCTCGGGGTAACAAGCCTATCATCATGGTAGACACATTGGAGCTTCTTAATCCAGCAGTCCAGAGCATCACGGTAATGAGGGGGTGGTGAAGACGGGGGAGAAAGGGGGAGGGGGGACAGAGAGAAAAGGGGGAAGGGAGAGAGAGAAAAGGGGGAGAGAGAGAGGGGGAGGGAGACAGAGAGAGATCACATGAAGCCAATAAAAAGAATAATATACTTTTCTTATTCTCTAGTAAACTTTAACAATAATAATAATAATAATATCCTTATCATTAACGATCAATTAAAAAGTTACATCATTACTACAAAACATTATAGAAAGATGAATCACGTATAAGACATGTAGAAGTTCGTTGCTTCATAACCCTGACACCTGAAGCACCTCACCTTAAAACAACAACAACAACAACAAGAATCACATTAACATACCGACGAGAATAAACCAGTTAACTCAGGGACTGTGTCAGTGTGTGGCTGAGCTGTGTAATACCTACATATCTACACAACACGTACACAGCCCCACTGTAGGAGGGGTAGGAGGAGGGGTGAGAGAGATCGTACTGCCGAGGGTGAAGGTAAGTCGCCCTAAACGTCGGCAGCAGAGACAGAAGCTCCTCGTTTTCATATGAGTTTTTTCTACGTCAGGTAAAAATGTCCTGAAGTAGTGTTACTGCAGCGTCCTATTGCCGTTCATGTAGCTTCTTTTAGGAGGGAATTACTGAGGTGACTTAAAGGTATTCTTGTCAAGTACGTGCACACACACGCGCACGCACACGCACGCACACGCACGCAGTCTGAATGCTCACCTTCCCTGAACCACAGCAGATATTCTCCGAGTGAGGGTTTTATATTTTTTTTTTTTTGGGGGGGGAGGGGATTTCCTTTTCATATGTAGGCTGTCTAACTCACGACCAGACCCATAACGCAACTAGAGCCAAGCCTTGCGTCATATATCTTTGTCTCCATATTAAAAGATAAACTAAACAAGAGTAAATAAAAATGACCAAAAACATATTGGCACAATTTATGGAAACAGAACTTAAACATAAGAACGTAAGAAAATAAGGAGTCTGCAATAGGCCGGTTGGCCTGTGCATGGCAGCTCCTGTCGAGAGTTACTACCACTCTCTATCATCCATGAATCTATCTAGCCTCCTTTTAAGACTTTCCAGCGTTCCAGCACTTTTTTACCGATAATATTCTGGCGGCACTAAAGCACCCTGAGGCAGCATTGATTATGTTAATGAGTTACTTTATTCTGCCATCAAATTTTGAGTTCCGTCGTTCATGTCCCAGCACTGCCTCGCCACAGACCCGGTATTCACGGTGACGCTCCCATCATCTATCAGGATTCACTATGTAAATTTGGGTTATTATTCTGACGCGGCCACTCCACCGATCCGCTTTATGAACTGAAAATATATGTATGTCTTGTCTGTGTATGTCTCATTGCGTCATCGTTCGTGTGTATATGTATGTGTTTCACCAACGTTCGTGTTATGTCTCAATAGTTTGTTAAAAACATATTTTCACCGGCCTAAAACACATTGGTCCCCTGGCCAGGCCGGTACAGGAGGCGTGGCAGTAACATAACATATTTCTGTGAGGATAATTACTTAGAGGCTTTAAGTCATTCCTAACTAAAAATGACGTGTTAGAAGTACAGTATGTAGACCTCTGTCGACCCAGTAGTAATTGGGGACCTGGATGTTAATCGATTTGCGGATCATGTTTAGGAGGTAATGGTTAGCCAGTGCAGTTGGCGAGTTGTCCGATCTTCTCTGACTATTGTTTGACACCGGGTCATGCAACCCGTTAACTCAGGGTGTGGTTGTTGTGATAGCGACAGCTTCTACACCGTAAACAAATTCACGCCTAGGTGGCCCTAGGGCCGGCCTTCCTCGTCACACGAGGGGCAACCATTATTATTATTTATATACGTAGACCTCTAAAGTAGTCATCTTAGACCTCCCACGTCGCTTAGAACAAGTTCAATAAAAATTCCTCAAACTCTACGACATGATGTCTTCAGTGGTCTGCAAATGCCTCCTAGGACTGTAGTTTTACTCACACAAGACTTTGAAAAGCTTCCTGGGCCAACCTTCTCACCTGTACAGGGCTCGTAAACCCTCCCCACACCCTTACTGCAGTACATTACCTGTGGAGGGATCTAAAAGCTCCTCCTCCTACCTTCCTCGCCCCGTGGGACTCAACATTACCTGGGTAAGGTTCTTCCAGGTCCGGGAAGTACTCCTGGTTCCTCCTGGCGGGGACCTCCAAGATGTCCCACTCCACCGACATGTAGAACTCCTTGAGGTCGATGCCTATCTTCACCAGGTTGCTGCCCTTCTTCTGCTCTCTGTGCTTCAGGTCCACCTGTAACATGAAATTGAGTCAGTCGAGCATCCACTGAATCTGAATTTATCCTCAGGTCAATGTCGGAGAAAATAGTACATGAGTTTTTACAGTGAAGAAGTCTGGAGAATTTTCCAGAACAAATAAAGCAGAAGGTGAATTTGTATCATGTCGATATTTTGGGCTCAGCAAATAGGCAAGGGAAATATTACCCGCGTTCTAACGTTGTTTTATGAAGAAATGTGAAGAAAGTTTTAGAAACAAGCTGAAATAGTCATGGATTATCATGATCGAGTCACTTTTATACTCGGTCAATTTGAAAGGAAAAATATAACAGGTTTCATCAATGTTTTATGAAGCCAAGTGACGATCACTTCAAGAAAGGTCAACCACAAGAACATTGATCAGGGTGTTGCCCTATTAGCCACAGCAGATCATTGGCAACATTGTCACTCATTGGTGTGAAGCCTCGCCGGGGAGTGACTGATGGCGGGGGTGAGCCACAAACACTGGAGACCACTGGGAAAAAGGGAGCCATTAGGGAGCCACTGGGGCGACTCGGGGCAAGATGGATCACTCACCAAACTAGATTAACTCGGGGAATGTGAAGTCATGTGCTACCGTCCTTGTGTCTCTCTCTCTCTCTCTCTCTCTCTCTCTCTCTCTCTCTCTCTCTCGCACAAACGAAGGCGTGTTTCAAGAGAAGATATAATATCCACTCTCGTTAATGGCACACACAGTTGTAGATGACGTATCATAATTGTATGGTCCCGACAGTGGGGGTAATACGATCGTCCTGAATTATGTAAGTGGATCCCATAGACATGAAAGGTGTAAATTTAGGTACACATTTACAGCTGGGTGAACGAGGAGAGTCCCGGCATCGAACCAGGAACCCTTGGAATAGGAAGTGAGTGTTGTAACCGCTTGGCTGCCACACCTCTTTTTGTCCTACCCATCCCATGGATCTCTCAAGGTGGGGGGTGAAGAATAATTAACTGCCGACCCTCCTTCCCTCTCCCTCTCCCTTGGTGTGAGCTGTCTCTCAGCTCCTCCTCCTCTCCACCTACTAAAGTAAGGTGTCCTGGAGTCCTGCTACCCCCCTCTCTCTCTCTCTCTCTCTCTCTCTCTCTCTCTAAATTAAGTAAAAGTAAAAAATTCATATAAGGCAAAATTAAAAGTAAACAAAGTATAAAAAACAAAAGGGTAAGGACGAAGAGTAAAGATAAGTAGAGTTAAAGTAATAGAGGCAACAGTAGAGTTAAAGTAATAGAGGCAACAGTAGAGTTAAAGTAATAGAGGCAACAGTAGAGTTAAAGTAATAGAGGCAACAGTAGAGTTAAAGTAATAGAGGCAACAGTAGAGTTAAAGTAATAGAGGCAACAGTAGAGTTAAAGTAATAGAGGCAACAATAGAGTTAAAGTAATAGAGGCAACAGTAGAGTTAAAGTAATAGAGGCAACAGTAGAGTTAAAGTAATAGAGGCAACAGTAGAGTTAAAGTAATAGAGGCAACAGTAGAGTTAAAGTAATAGAGGCAACAGTAGAGTTAAAGTAATAGAGGCAACAGTAGAGTTAAAGTAATAGAGGCAACAGTAGAGTTAAAGTAATAGAGGCAACAGTAGAGTTAAAGTAATAGAGGCAACAGTAGAGTTAAAGTAATAGAGGCAACAGTAGAGTTAAAGTAATAGAGGCAACAGTAGAGTTAAAGTAATAGAGGCAACAGTAGAGTTAAAGTAATAGAGGCAACAGTAGAGTTAAAGTAATAGAGGCAACAGTAGATAGAGGCAACAGTAGAGTTAAAGTAATAGAGGCAACAGTAGAGTTAAAGTAATAGAGGCAACAGTAGAGTTAAAGTAATAGAGGCAACAATAGAGTTAAAGTAATAGAGGCAACAGTAGAGTTAAAGTAATAGAGGCAACAGTAGAGTTAAAGTAATAGAGGCAACAGTAGAGTTAAAGTAATAGAGGCAACAGTAGAGTTAAAGTAATAGAGGCAACAGTAGAGTTAAAGTAATAGAGGCAACAGTAGAGTTAAAGTAATAGAGGCAACAGTAGAGTTAAAGTAATAGAGGCAACAGTAGAGTTAAAGTAATAGAGGCAACAGTAGAGTTAAAGTAATAGAGGCAACAGTAGAGTTAAAGTAATAGAGGCAACAGTAGAGTTAAAGTAATAGAGGCAACAGTAGAGTTAAAGTAATAGAGGCAACAGTAGAGTTAAAGTAATAGAGGCAACAGTAGAGTAAAAGTAATAGAGGCAACAGTAGAGTTAAAGTAATAGAGGCAACAGTAGAGTTAAAGTAATAGAGGCAACAATAGAGTTAAAGATGTCGCCTCAGAACTCTCCGGGGCTGAAACACGACTAAGTAAAATATACAGTAAATTTAATTAAGCAAGACACACGCAAGCTATCTTCCTGCCTTAAGAGTTTATAGTGGGTAAGTTTGTTATTATTATTATTATTATCTACCACGGAAATATAATTGTGTAATACCAAAAATAAATAATAATAATTCCCGTTTTCTGTTTGTTTTTCAATAGTTTCCAAACAGTAATAAAATTTTTCGAATACTTTGAAAATATTCTGACGGTCTCTGCATCTTGCTCGTGATACACAGGGGAATTATGCTTCTTTTTCCCCCCAATGTAAAGGAAATTTACATAATATTTCCAGTGTGGGAGTTGGTAACACTCTCTTGTTTTCCTCTGATCTACCCAAAACTTAGGAGCTCCTTGTGGCAACACCGGCGGCAGATGCCAACTCGGACTTTAGGAATAACAGCTCGCCATTACTCGCTCACTAACTGCTTCCAGGAACCTCTTTATGTAAATTAGCAAGACAACCGCGGTATTTTACATGCATTATCGAAGCTCTGTGTTACTTTGATTCTCATCCACCGCGAAAATTTCAGCACCTACGATGAAAATTTTCTACTGTTATGGTACATAGTCAACCAGTAATAACGAATGACTCGTAATAATCGTTGTTACTTCGGTAAATATGTTTTATTATGCTGTAACCTCGTAGTTTTTTAAGAAGCCTCAGGTTCTCAAAAGTTCGTAAGATGGAAATAACATTCATTTTAAACAAGCTGCTAATTTAAAAAAAAAATGGAGGTTAAATTTGAGTAAAACACCAAAAATACACAACAAAAAACATTGATTTAGCCAAAGGAACCAACCTATGAGCAGGAGACTACTACGTGGGGATATCCTGGGGTAAACATGGCGGGAACCTATGGACCAATATTAACAATAATATTACGAGTAACAAATATTTGCTGTAACATACAAGACCAAAACATACACCAAGTATGAGGAACGTTACTGAAGCATAAGCCAAAATAGTAATGTATTGTCTAAAGTAATTAGTCGATGTGATTAAGAGCGTTAACGACCATTAACCTACGCTTGTTCACAATAGATTAACTCGTGTATCTTAATATTTTGTAAAGTATTTCCGTTTAAAATAAATCTGTACAAATAAATAACCTTAATATAACGACCTTTACACAATATAAATTTAACCACTTAAATACACTAAAAATAACACTTACTGTAGTACACTTTATAAACAGCGTCTGTCAAGTGAGAGAGACGACTGACAGCACCTCCACCGTCCGTGTCTGTATTGGCACTGAAGCTCCACGTGTCAGTCAATAGCATCTGTTTAGTCTTCTTCCCAAAAAATTTATTCGAATAAGGAAACATAAAAAAACAAATTTTAGGGTAAATTAATTGATATCGTAATGAAGAAAATAAAAAATAAATAAAAATTACAGAAAAATAAACAAATAATGATACTGTACATTAAATTGTTCAGCTTCGGAAACACTCGTTTGTAGACAAGACGGGAAACCTGCCATCTATTTAAAAAAAAATGTGTCGTCTTAGATCTGCCGAGCAGCGCCATCTATTGACCTGACCCGTTACCATTCGAGAAAACTTTCAAACATGGTATTACTCATGGTCACGTTTGTTTGAATTTGAGTTTCGCCCTTAAGATGATATAAACAAACCATAGTATTTGTAAACAAGCCATAGTATTTGTAAACAAGCCATAGTATATTTAAACAAACCATAGTATATGTAAACAAGCCATAGTATTTGTAAACAAGCCATAGTATATGTAAACAAAGCAGACGACGCACAGTACCTGCCATCTATTGAGCCGACCCAGCAATTAATGATCACAGCGATTCGTTTAGTTTTCTGATTTACTTAATTATATCATAAAAAACACTATAATATTACTAACACATTTACTTTAATCTAATAATATAATACATTTAACTAAACTACTAACTGATTGATTGATTGATACGTTTATTGAGATACAAGAAACATTAATACATCTCAAAGGGATGAAGTGACATAAGTCATCCCCACCCCAATCCAGGAATGTTCCTCTCAAGACTCACATAAATCCCTAATATTTCATATAATCAGTTATATACATACATAGTTATATTCTAGATGCAAAATTTCTATATTTCTTTATTATTTCATCTATTTTCCTATTTTTATACATCCACTCTATTTGCATGGGGACATTATTTATATGGGCATTTCTACATACATTAAGCAATGGGCATTTCAGTATATAATGTGGCAGGGTATGGGATCTGGGTGTTCTACAAACTCTACATTCTTTATCCTGTTCACTTCTCTCAGCTCCAAGTTCCCAATAATATTTATATCCTAATCTTAACCTCATATACACTGAATCTTTCCACCTACTCCCATCTTTCCCATATGTAAATTTTGTGTTCATGAGAACATGATGGTAATGTTTCATTGTTTCACTTTTCTCGTATATTTCATTCCTTTTGAAATTATATTCTATTGATTGTATTTTCCGTAATTTGCTCCTTAATTGTTTCAAGGTTTTAGTACATATTATGTCGATCTCGGCCTTTTCCGTGGCTCTTTTTGCTATTATATCTACTGCTTCATTAAGACCAATGCCTACATGTGAAGGGACCCATACAAATTGAACATTATGGCCATTTTTCCTTATTGTATTTACTAATTTTCTACATGAACCAATAATGTGTTCAAAGACTGGACTCCCACTGTTCAAAGAATCCAAAGCTGCCCTACTATCAACAAAAAAATATGCATCTTTATACCTCTTTACAACATTTTCCAATCCTACTAACATTGCATATAACTCAGCTTGTGTTGATGATATAAAACTGCTCAACCGAAGTCCAATTTTGATGTCATCATTTCCTTGTTCTGTGTACTGTCTTATAAGGATCCCACACCCTGCCCTGCCACTTGACATAACTGAACCGTCACAATATACATGCAATGTGTTTATTTTAGGCAAATTACTAATCTTATTCCCATATAAAGCCCTTAACTGTCCTGGTCACACGCATTGTACACACACACACACACACACCTGTACCTCAGTTGCGTGTGGTGGTGTGTGAGGTTACTCTAGTGTGAAATTGTGTTTAGTTAATGAACCTCGAAGTTAAGAACTGTTTTAGTGTTCCCTTGTTACAGTGAGTTCCCCCACCAACACGTCTCAACAGGTAAGCTTTTTAACATTTACAAATGAAAATATAAGGTGTTTTATGAGCTGGTGGCACCTAGTGAGCAACCGAACCAACCTAGCCCCACCCAACCTAACTCCTTAACATAACTCCAATCCCACCAACCTAACCAATGGCCTTCAACCGAATTCTAACCTCACAACCTAATTCCCTTCCAATTTGTTTTAACCTAACCTCCTGGCCAACCTCAAGTAACCTCACCTAACTCAACTCTAATCTCAACCTCTCATCCCAACTCCAACCCAATCCCAACCTAATTCCATATATGAGGGGTGTATATGAGGGGTTAAGGGGTGAGGGTAAGGGGTGAGGTATAGAGGGGGGGTATATGAGGGTAATTTTGAGGGTGGCAAGGGGGGGTATCAGGGTGGTGAGGTATATGAGAGTGGTGGTAGGGAGGGTGGGTAGGGTGAGGGGGTGGTGGGGTAAGGGAGGGGTGGTGAGGGAGGGGTGGTGGGAGAGGTGGAGTGAGGGGGTGGTGAGGTATGAGGGGGTGGGAGGGGGGTGTGAGTATAGGGGGTATATGGGAGGGGTGGGGAGGTATAGAGGGGTGGTGGTGAGGTGAGGTATGGGGGTGGGGTATGGGGGTGGTGATATGGGGTGGGAGGTATAGGGGTATGAGGGGGGTATATGAGGGGTGGGATATGGGGGGGGTGAGGGTATATGGTGGGGTGGTGAGGTATATGAGGGGGTAAGAGGTGGGTATGGGGGGTATGAGGGGGTGGTGGTATATGAGGGGGTGGGTGAGGGGGTGAGGGTGAGAGGTAGGTAGGCGAGGGGGTGGTGAGGAGGTATATGAGGTGGTGAGGTATAAGAGGTATGGTGAGGTATTCACGCTATATCACCCTCCTCCCCTACCCCTCCGTCCCCATCCCCCTCCTCTCCCTCTCCAGGATTTTAGATTAGAATCAATCTTCATGATGGCGCCTAAGAGAAAAAAGTTATATTCATTGCGTGTTTAATTACTTGGTGGTGTTAAATGTCCAATAACTTAACACGGAGATTGGTGCGTCTTAAAGGATCTTCTTAACTTCCAGAGAGAACTGGAACTTTGGTCTGGAGAAAACCCTTAACTATTGTACGAAAGGAAACATTTGTGTGTGTGTGTGTGTGTGTGTGTGTGTGTGTGTGTGTGTGTGTGCGCGCAGAGTAATTATGTAAACACTGTATCTAATTTCACGGTTACAGGATTTGAACGTAGAGTAATTTTTTGTATAATTTAAAGTTTTCGTTAATTAGATCAGGTCATTAAGTTGTTTTTTTTTAATGGCAAAGGTTAACTACCCGATCGCCATTAAACGAGGAGTGTTGGTGACCTTTGTTATAGGGTTTTAGTTACGTGAATATTTGAACTACGAATTTCTTAAACTTTAATTAGGAAGTGAGCACTGTAATTGGACTCTACACCTGGGTGATTTGATGAGTGAATTTAAACATTACTGAAGTATGTTAGACTTGATAGAAACGAACCAATGAATACTAAAAGACGCAAGTATGTTATCCCCTAGTGGTCAGTTCCCGTAAATATCATATATCAGCGAGGGTTTTCATTCGCCGAAGCTCCAAAGACGTCGGAACTGTATCCTATTGGCTAACGTTTTCCGAAGTAAATTCAAAGTCATTTATAAAACCTTAACACGTAAATCTATTGTTTATTTACGTCGGTTACTCACAGATAAAAACCTTAAAACAAACAACATTCATATCCTCAAACATTATCTTGACTATTATCATAAAAACACGTTGAAAATTCATTAAAAATAAAGAGAAAAGTTCCGGGTATTAGCAAACTGATGTTCCTCCACGAGATGGCAATGGCGTGAGAGGAAACTGATTCTTTTTCGTTTATTGATTTTTTTCTCCATTATCACACCATCGTCGAGGGCTGAGAGGGTATTATGGCCGTAGTCTCTATCTTGTCACTGGTCCCTTTAAATAGTATCGTCCTTATCTTGCACACTAGTTGTTGAGGAGTAAGTGGGAGGGGGGATGGTTCTCCGTGCTCTGTGGTAAGTAGGGTAGAAAGAGAGACAGGAGAAGTTGAGAGAAGTAGAGGGAAAGATACAGAGCGGTATATATTGAGAAATACAGAGAAGAAAGAATGAGATAGTGTGAAAGAAGAGAAGAAAAGTCGAGAAAAGGAAAAACTAAAAAAATAAAACTTGGAAAACTTATAGGATCTAATTCTTTACGTTACGTCCGCAAGAGAGGGAGGGTAAGGCACTACCCTGACAAACGCTTGGAGTCGGATCCCCTCTCCCACAGTAATAGAGGATTTGCTACCGATGGAATCCAATCACATACCGTATTTAAGTCAAGCCCACACCACTTTGTATTGACTAGGAATGTTCTAACACTAAGGGGTATACCACCACTAGGAAAAAGGGTTATACCACCACTAGGGGCACTAGGAAAAAGGGTTATACCACCACTAGGAAAAAGGGTTATACCACCACTAGGAAAAAGGGTTATACCACCACTAGGACAAAGGGTTATACCACCACTAGGAAAAAGGGTCATACCACCACTAGGAAAAAGGGTCATACCACCACTAGGAAAAAGGTCATACCACCACTAGGAAAAGGACAAGACTGCAGACGAGGAGGAAATAAGGTACTTGTAAACTTCTCTCACACTTTACACTTGATGTGGAGGCACTTAACTCTCTCTCTCTCTCTCTCTCTCTCTCTCTCTCTCTCTCTCTCTCTCTCTTAAGTGTTGAGATATGAATTGGTGAAGCACGAGTGAAAACAGGATGTAATAGTTTTGAAAATAGGCTGAAATGGCGCATAAATAGGGAGAAATTGTGTTAATAGGATGCAACAGTATGTAAATAGGGAGGAAAGTACGTAAATAGAAGGCAACAGTGTGTAAATTAGGTGCAATAGTGTGTAAATAGGGAGGAAAGTGAGTAAATAGGTACAGGATCCAAATAGGGAAAAATGGGATGCAATTGGGGAAAAATGACTGAGAGGTTGGACAGTTCAATAGTTACGGATGCTGTTCTTGGCCTGTCTCTCGGGGGGGGGGGTGACATGCAAGTGAATGGGAAATAAGTACCTTGACCACAGGAGGGAAATAAATTTGTTGCGATGGAAGGGAAAAAAGTTTCTAGATTACGGGAAGGAAAAAAAGTTTCTAGAATACGACGGGAAATAAATATCTTTGAAGACTCGGGATAATTAGAAGGTGATTTAAGTTTATAATTTAGTTTCAATCGCATGAAACATTTAAATATCTGTAATTAAATATATAATCAACGGAAATTAGTTAAATTATACCGTATATACCGTAAAGCTTTTACTGGTATTAGCAAAAATATCAATTGAGGACTCCAGTGATGTAAATAGCAAGATAAAATTGGCTATAACAGAAAAAAGTAATATTTGACGAAGATAAATTTGAAGATGGCGGGAAAATTACACGTTAAATCTAAAAATCCTTAAATATTACAGAATGTAATTTATTGTGGACTACCAGCATAGGGGCAGACTAAGAAGAGGAGACGTAAATTGAGGAGATATTGTAAGAATGGAAGAATATCATTTAATTTTCCGACGTAGAGCTTGCAAGGAGTAAAATGTGGCTAGGAAATATATTGAAATCTCTATAAATTTTAAGAAAACGTAAAATAACAGGAGAAACTTTGATACAATTAAGATAATGTGTAAACAGAAGAAATGCGACTAAAATTTTGAGAATACGAGTAAAATATCTTTGTGTGATGTAAACATTTATTACAATGAAAATAAGAGAAGAGATGAGAGAGTATTGCCCTAGGAAACATGAATAGAATTAGAGAAAAAAGAAAGAAAAATTATCTAAAATTGAGAAAATGAGACAGCTTAGGAGGGGAGAAATAGTGCAACGAGCTGGAAAGTAAATTAAAGTTAGAATTGATGAAATTGGGAAATAATGAAGAGAAACTCGGGTACAAATGGGGTGTTTCAGGGACAGTGGCAACTCCTCTTCCCTTTCGTTAACCTCCATTTATTGTCCTAACTTCGCGCGGTAAGTTTAAATTAGATAGTCTCCAGCATGTCAGAGGTAATGGTTGGCGCTGGTAGTGTTAACCCCCTTTGGAAGTGAACTCTGATGGTGTTAACCCTTTGGAGGAGGTTTGAACCCTCTGGTGGTGTATTTTTTAACCCTTTGAGCAAGTCTTTATAAGTGTGAATCCCCTGAACGTGTGTGAACCCTTTGAAGTGTGATTCTTTTGAAGTTTTGAATCCTTTACAGCTATGAACTCTGTAAAGGGGTTATTATTATTATTATTATTATTATTATTATTATTATTATTATTATTATTATTATTATTATTATTGTAGTTTTACAGTGCTTGATTTTATTGAAGTCATTGCACTTGTTTTTAAAAGCCTAGTGAGGTCCATAATTCCGAGGTAAAGAGAGGCTTTGGTAGAATAAAAATAAATATACCACAGTTTTATGTTGAACAGAAATGACAAAATAAGGTTAAAAATAATCAAGTTCGACTGAAATATAAATGTTCCAATTATATTTGCTAAACGAATTTGGAAATAAAAGAAATTCGGTTGAAAATATACTGCTGAAATACCGTTAATAATATTCAAACTTTAATTCTAAACGCCAAGAATAAAATAAAATGAGATAAAACAGGCGAATCCCTAAACTCGATGGTAAATTATGAAAAATGAGAATATAAAGTAGAGAAATAAAACTTGAGATCGGGGTCAGATTTACTTCTCTTATCCCTTAATTCTGAAAGTCTTCTAAAAGTAGCACTTGAGTGATAAGTTTCCATCTCGTATGCAAATCACAGGAACATTCAAGAAAGAAAAATCCTGGGAGCGAATTTATGCAAAGAAGACATAGTTATTTTTTTTAACAGATGGCGGCAGAAAAAATTAATAAGTCCGGCCTGGGTTAGTCAGTGTAGTATTCGCCTTTCCGTGTGAGTGTTGCGTGATCTTCGCTGCCGGGCTAACGATATAATCTACCTTCACGTGAGTAATTCTTGCTAATTCTTCTTCATGCTCGTTTCAACATACAGAATAGCCTAAGATATACGGTATATAACCATCCGGAACTCTCAAGCAACCGGCATTTTTATTTATTTATTTATTTTTGTGGGGTCAATTTCCAGGAATGTAAAATGGCGTCGGTTTGAATTTGGCGCCGCTCCACTTTCAAGCTTGATTCAACTCACTTCATCGAGGTTCGTACATTATGGTAGCTACTCACTGTTTACACAAAGTCATGATCATTTAAATCAACACGTACGATAATACACTGGTTGGTATTTTAAAAGTATAATTATTTAAATAGCCAAATTAGTAGTAGCCATAAGTTTGATTTTTTCTCAATATATCGTTTTAATGTCAATAAAGTTTGGCTGTACAAGTTATCTCAGGACTGTATGTGGATATGGGAAATATGCAGATAATGTGTGATATTGCGTACGCCTGACACCACCATAATTAATCCCTAAGTGTTTTAAGCGGTGAAGTAATTACCATTTCTATTCGAATTATTGCAAGCCCGGTGTTGCAGTGGAGTGGTATGAGTATTAAAATATGTCCAATTTTGTTTTGTTTTTCATTTAAATAATTTGGATGAATATGTATTTTAAATTTCTGTTTGTTTGTTTGTTTTTGTTTTTACTTTGAGAGTAATACAAATCCTCGTTTACTCGTGTTCGCTACATACAGTATTTTCGCTTAAAAAATGAAGAAAAAAATGGCCATATCTTATTTTGACACGTATGAACAAATTAAACGAATCTCTTTTCACTTTTGTTTTTACTCTTTCTTTATATCTATTTTCTCCTTTCCTCTCCCTTATGTACTTTCTTCATATAATTTATCATCAAGCTTTCCGGTCTTTAGAGTAACAGCTTCACCCAAATAAACTAATATGTACATTAAAGAGAACACCGTACTAGGTTATGTGAGGGTAAATAAACAAGATATTTTTTCTCTCGTGGAAGTGAAAGAATAAAATTGCACATGATTTTATTATTATTAAAAATGAAGATCTAAAGGGTTTATAAAATTAAATATGAATGTCTTATAGTCTTACTTAATTTTAATAACGAAATGTTTTTAAATCGCTGTAGGAAACATTACTACATCATACAGCGAACCATTACAGTATGTGATGTTTGTATACATAAATCTCTACACTATTTCTACACTACATTAAAAATATCCAAATTAACTAATATCTCGTAACTTACAATTAGATGGATTTATATATACAGAAATTAATTATTGTTATCTAATTTTCAGTATCTTACACGTCGTTCCGATTAGCTTGTATAATTAAATATGCTGTGAGAAATAGTTCGTATGTAACATGGCGGCGGTGATAGATCCGTCGCCCCGAGCCTTCGTAGATGTAAACAAACACTAGCACTTGTTTTTTGTGACGTCCCGGCAACCTATCTATCTATCTATCTTTATCCTGGTACTCTACAGGTATACTTTACTATCCAGGTCTATCAATCGTAAATTTAGTCTATTTTTCCTCCTCTCTCTATTGCTTCATTCCTTCCCTCGTCTTTTCCTAGTGTCCCTTCAGTCCATTTTCTCATCCACCTTTATCCTCTCTCCCCCGTACATTACAATCGTCTCATCTTCCATCCTTCACCACTCAGCACCCTCTCTCTTACCTCCCACTCCTCTTTCTCCCCCCTCATCCATCCCACTCGTCTCTCTCCCCCCTCATCCCTGACTCGCTCGTCCCTCTCCCACTCCACCCCCGTCATAATCCAACGTAATCTCGCCTAGATATGGCGGGAAAGAGGATTTCTCCACTTGACGCTTCGCTTGGTCTTTGACGTCACAGATGGTGAGCCAATTACGTTTCAGTGGGCCTCCGACGTCACAGGAGCCTGAGCCAATTATATTTCAATGAGCCTCCGACGTCACGGAGAAGGTAAGCCAATTATATTAGGGAGGGGCTCTGACGTCAGAGATGGCAAGCCAATCAGAGCCGAGTCAGTGATGTAGAAACAAAAGGGGGGAAGATATAAAATTCTAACTTCGTCTGTCGTCTGTGTAAACACCAGGAGGCCCTTATTTTTAAATTGCTATGAAATATTTATAGCCGGGATTTCCTTGGGAGTCTTAGGCCGCACCTTATGGTTACTGATAGACGAGGCCGTTATTGCTAAGACATTATTTTGTAGTAGGTGAAAAATACTACTGTAGTTCTCCCTGCTTTTGTTCTATATAATAATACTACTGGTCTTAATACTATACTTCTACTACCACCACTACAGTACTATTCCCACTAATGCTACGACTAATATGTCTATTAAAAACCGAAAAAAACAGTAATAATAATAATAATAATAATAATAATAATAATAATAATAATAATAATAATAGCAGACCACATTCATTTCAATAGACAATTACGTCACACTGTTTGCTGTACACACACACGTATGATTCAGTAATTACGACCTTCCTTTTAAAACTTCTTCCTTCTCTCATACCTCCGGCGTCCCTACAGGAGGCTGGGAGGCTCAGGACCTGGCTACCGTGGCTCTACATCCTCCCTGTTACCTAATGAGTAATAGCGTTAACTTTGGTGTGTGTGTGTGTGTGTGTGTGTGTGTGTGTGTGTGTGTGTGTGTGTGTGTGTGTGTGTGTGTGTGTGTGTGTGTGTGATAAGTTGACGTTAATAAAACTAAATTAGCATGTTGGCTAGGTGGTGGAAGTGGTGTTGGGTGGTGTCAATGATGGTAGCAATGGTGGTAGATGTTGTTGGGTGGTGGTGGGTGTCAGTGGTGGTAGCAGGGGGTGGTAGGTGGGTGTCAGTGGTGGTGGGTGGGTGTCAGTGTTGGTAGGTGGGTGTCAGTGGTGGTAGGTGGTGAAGAAACAGCTGGTGTACCCCGGTGAAGAGTTAGGTCAGAGGTGAAGGTTAGTTATCGCTGTTCTTGCCCTCTCTTCATCTTTTCATTCGTTTGCTCTTTAATACCTCCTCACCTTTTCCCCTGTTATTTGGTGGCTGGAATTAGTCTTCGTTCCTTCGTCTTCTTCCTTCTTTACTTTTCCTTTTTATTCCTCTTTTTCTTTTTCTCTAGATTTTCTTTTAAAGTTTTCCTGCTTTCTTTCATTATCTTGAGTTTTTATCTTTTTTTTCTTTCTCATTTTTTCCATTTTTTGTCCTTATGTCTTCTTTTTATTTTACTCTGTTTTCTCTCCCTCCTCTTTTATTAATCATTTTCTCTCTTTCTTCTTTATTTTCTTCTTCGTTTCTGCTCCTTTTCTTCACCGTCTTTTCTTCTTCCCTTCCTTCACAAAAACCTAAATGAGTTATGATCAAGTAGTCGCACGATCAATCACTAATCAGGGTAATTTATCGCCAAACTGTCTAAACTACCTGAGAGTAATTACACTGCGGAAAGTATAATTATAAAGCTCGTGTTGATGAGTATTATGGTCCTCAGGAGACAAACTCAGTCACTCGAGTATAATAATAAGAATAATAATAACACTTGACTTGCTAATTATAAAACTAACGCGTCGTCCATTAATTGCGGATGATAGACTAATTATAGTATCGGAATCTAATTATGAAAAAGTGACTAATTATGCTTTTTCGCTTTCTTAATGACCCTCAGAAGACTAATTAGGGCAATAAAGGGTCTCATAATAAACCCCCAAACTCAAAAAAATACCTGCAATTAAGATTTTACTTCACCAATCAGAGATACGAGTATTAAGTGTGAATTACCTAATGACTTATTCACCCCTTGCGACAAATTCCTTGGGGGATTCTTTTTACTATAGTTATCCCTATAAAGGCTCAGAATAATCCGTTTTCTTTGACAATGCCACGTCCCCTTTAAAATGATGTTGCCATTTGGTGTGTTAGTAAATAATCCTTGACTGTACATAGATACCAAGCGTTGGATATCTTTAGCTCACCGTCTCAAGATTAATGTTTTATGCACCCCTTTCCTTTACAAATAAGCTCGTTTGTTAGAAATTTATTATACTTTAATGAAGCATCGACAGAGTTATAATACTTTGCTATAAATAGTAGATTAGTGAAGAGACTTATGTATGGGAGCGTATTTTAAGAGTCAAGTTCTTTTAAGATGACAGAGAAATAAACAGGAATAAAAATGATTGATTAAGTTCTTTTAAGATGACAGAGAAATAAACAGGAATAAAAATGATTGATTATAATTTAAAGAATAACATGTTTCTTTTTTTTGAGGGGGGGGGAGGGAGGGGGAAGGGGATATACAAATGGTTTTAATATCGTTCGAGAAGGGAAAGTAAATATCAGTTGTACCCCAAACCCCACAAAAATCATTAAACAAGAGCAATATTGACCAAAGTTCCTCGTAGCTGTGAGAGTCATGTGATACCAAACCTCACACAACTTCCCATTACCCGCCGGATAACACCAGCCACTATACTACTCCCTCCTTCCTTCCCTCCTGCTGCTGCTTCTCCTTCCTTCCCTCCTGCTGCTTCTCCTTCCTTACCTCCTGCTGCTTCTCCTTCCCTCCCTTCTGCTTCCTCTTCCTCCCCTTCTGCTTTTCCTCCCTCCTTCTGATTCTCCTCCCTCCTTCTGCTTCTCCTTCCTTACTCCTGCTGCTTCTCCTTCCTTCCCTTCTGCTTCCTCTTCCTTACCTTCTGCTTTTCCTCCCTCCTTCTGATTCTCCTCCCCTCCTTCTGCTTCTCCTTCCTTCCCTCCTGCTGCTGCTTCTCCTTCCTTCCTTCTGTTTCTCCTTCCTTCCCTTCTGTTTCTCCTTCCTTCCCTGCTGCTTCTACTTCCTTCCCTTCTCTTCTCCTTCCCTCCTTCTTCTCCTCCCTCCTTCTGCTTCTCTTCCTTCCTCCTTCTGCTTCTCCTTCCTTCCCTTCTGCTTCTCCTCCTTCCCTTCTCTTTTCCTCCTTCTGCTTCTCCTTCCTTCCCTTCTCTTCTCCTTCCCTCCCTTCTGCTTCTCCTTCCTTCCTCCTTTCTTCTCCTTCCTTCCTTCTGCTTCTCCTTCCTTCCTGCTTCTCCCCTTCCCTCCCTTCTGCTTCTCCTTCTTTCCTTCCCTTCTGCTTCTTCCACCCCCTCCCCTTCTGCTTCTCCTTCCTTCCCTTCTGCTTCTCCCTCTTCCTTCCTGCTGCTTCTTCTTCCTTCCCTTCTGCTTCTCCTTCCTTCCCTTCCCCTTCTGTCTCCTTCCCCCTCCCTTCTGCTTCTCCTCCTTCCCCTCCCTTCTGCTTCTCCTTCTTCCCTCCCTTCTGCTTCTCCTCCCCTTCCCCTTCTGCTTCTCCTTCTCCTTCCTTCTGCTTCTCCTTCCTCCTTCTGCTTCTCCTCCCTCCCCCCTTCTGCTTCTCCTCCCCTCCCCTTCTGCTTCTCCCTCCCTTCCCTTCTGCTTCTCCCTTCCCTCCCTTCTGCTTCTCCTTCCTTCCCTGCTTCTCCTTCCTTCCTTCCTCTGCTTCTCCTTCCCTTCCCTGCTGCTTCTTCCTTCCCTTCTGCTTCTTCCTTCCTTCCCTTTCTGCTTCCCTTCCCTCCCTCCCCGTCTGCTTCTCCCCTGCCCTCCTCCTTCTTCCTCTTCCTTCTAACCCTCTTTCTCCACATAATCTCACCTTGATTCTAAACCTCCCTCCTCACACAACTCTCCCTCCCTTCCCTCCAAACAACTCCTTCCCTCCTCCCTTCCTCCCTGAACACAACTCTCCTCCCTCCTCCAAACAACTCCTTCCTCCCTCTCCCTCCACACAACTCTCCCTCCCTTCCTCCCTGAACACAACTCTCCCTCCCTCCCTCCAGCCTCACCCTAACACAACCTTCCCAAAACAATACTTATCCACCACAACCAATGCTCCCTTACCTCCTAATGCTCCCTACCTCCCTTAAAGTTCCCCTCCTCCAATCTTTCCTCCTCCTTCCTCCTCCTCACCTCCTCCTCCTCCTTCCTCTCCTCATCTCCTCTCCTCCTCCTCTCTCTCATCTTCCTCCCCTCACCCACCAAGTAAACACATCCAATATTCCTGCAAAGTTTCTTCCAATAGAAACACGTTCTTTAAATAGTGGGGAAGGCAATGCTTAAAAGACCACGGGACTCGTAAAGACTGAGTGAAAAGAGCTCTACAGCCCCTGTGCTGATCAATACTCCCATAGGACCCTGGAGAAAGAGCACCGACCTAGCATTTGGAGTAGCAACTGGGACACCCCCCTGCCTGAAGGATCATGCCACAGGACACTTAATTCGTGTGCTGAGGGCGGGAAGGGGTTAGTTCAGCTGGGTGTGGGTGGGAGGTCAATACGCCCCAGAGAGGCAACTTGTTAATCCAAAGTTTGTGGTAGTTACTGTGGTACAAAGTTCTCTGGATGATTTTGGTGATAAGTGCAGGAAGGAATAATTTTGGGTCAGGAAGTTGTGTTGCGAAGTTTCCGTGTGAAAATATAGCAAAGTTATATTAAATGTTAAACAGGAAGTGAAAGTAACACGTAAAGTAGTAAAGTTTTCCCTCCTCCGTGTATTTTTGTTCTCGTTTATAAATTTCTTTCCTGTTTTCATTTGAGGTTGAGTCTATAATTAATAAATTGCTTTAATAAAGTGATGAAATCCTCAAATGAAATGAACTGTTAGTAGTAGTATCCGCCATCCCGTTGCAGTGAAGTTCGTCAAAATGACAGTGAAGAAGAACACCGCCTCACCGCTATATGGCGGTAAGACACTGCCTCACCACTAGATGGCAGTAAGGAACAGCGCCGCCTCTCACCACTGGATGGCAGTAAGGAACAACACTGCCTTCACCACTAGATGGCAGTGCCGCCTCACCACTAGATGACAGTAAGGAACAATACTGCCTTTCACCACTAGAAGCAGTAAGGAACAACGCCGACTCTCACCACTAGATGACAGTATGGAACATTCTCACCACTAGATGGCAGGGGAACAACGCTGCCTCTCACCACTAGATGGCTGTAAGGAACAATACTGCCTTCACCACTAGATGGCTGTGGGGAACAATACTGCCTCTCACCACTAGATGGCTGTATGAACAATCACTCTTCTCACTAGATGGCAGTAAGGAACAACGCCGCCTCTCACCATTGATGGCTGTAAGGAACAATACTGCTTCTCACCACTAGATGGCGTAGAACAACGCCGCCTCTCACCACTAGATGGCAGTAAGGAACAACGCCGCCGCTCATATTTGCACATATATTTCATTATGGCATTTAAGGGCCCAATATATTACTTAGGAGACACTGCGTCTATAATATTAATCCGCCCCCAGAAGGCTAATTATAATTCAAGTCTAATTAGATTACAAAGGAAATCATTAAACAGAAGGATTTACATCTGAATCTACATAATCCTTCCTCGTTATCTCAAATTGTGTTTTATATAATCATTATATGACCAGTGAGGAGGAAGCCGTGACTCATACAGCCACTACTGTGTGTTTAAATAACGTTAAGAAATGCTTCCCTACCGTAGATTACTTTAGGTATATATCACCTGTAAAAGTCTTTATGCGCAAAAAATAAGAGATACAATATCCATTTACAAGATTTGTGAGCTAAACGTACACGTATACTCATACTTTAGGCTCTGCTCCGATAAAATATTCACTTCTTCAGGAACCTGCAAAAATCTATAGATGCAAAATGTATATCGTTTTTACATATATATGCCACCAAATATTAGGGTTATATGAAAGTGATTCAATCGCGTTGGTCAGTGAACACCAAATTGAAAAATGCCTCTCGCTCACCAGGCTGTCACTTCTTTTGTCGCTCTTGCAGTGGTGAGTTATATAAGGGAAACCTTACCGGTAAAAATATACATGCACTGCTAACTAGGCAGTCAATCTCTTCCCTTGGTACTGTGTTACTGGATAATAAGGTAGAAGAAAGACGTCTTTAACCAACGAGACGCATGCTTTGTCTAGTACAATTGTTGATAGCGTCGGAGACATTCCTAGGGTAGAATTTTTTTTTACTTTTCACACAATAGTGATACTTGTGGGCAAAATAAAAGAGCGCTCTTGAACCCTCTGACAGTGTTCTATAATTCGTTGTTGTGTTGGAGGTTCATAACATCGGCGTCCATCATGGGTAAAAAATGCATCCTTCTTAGTGACCGTCCTGGGTAAAAGAAAAAGACACCCAGGAGCCAGTTGTTTCATTTGTTGTTCTGTTAGCGGTTGATAGCGTCGGAGGCCATCCTAGGTAAAAAATAAATAAAAATAATAACCCACCTCCTTCTGGCCCAGTTCGCCATTCACTCACGGTTCGACGCGGAGATGAAATTCGCGAGGATGTAAAAATAGAAGCGGCGGCAATAAATTCACAGTTTTATGAAGGTATTAAATCTCCGGCCTCTGGATCCTTTTAAACGTTGGCTTAGAATCATTCCTCTGCCAGTTGACTCTCGCGCCATTTTTTAGTTACTATGGTGATATTTTTTGGGGGTTCATGTTTGTTTTCTTCTTATTTTTAATGCTCGGTTCAGTTTGTGGGGCTTGTGTTTTTATGTTTGTTTTTTTGTGTTTGTTGTTTTTATGTGTGAGTCTATTTATATGTCCGATTTTTAGAACTCAGTATATAGAGAAGGAGGGAGGAAGATTGATGGAGGTGGGAGGGAGGGGAGGAAGAGAGAGGGAGAGGGAGTGGTGGAGGGAGGGGAGGAAGGATAGGGAGGAAGAGGGAGGAGGGAGGAAGAGTGGGGAGGGGGAGGGAGGAAGGATTGATGGAGGGAGAGTGGGGAGTGGTGGGAGGGAGGAAGAGAGAGGGAGAGGGGAGTGGTGGAGGGGGAGGAAGAGAGGGGAGTGGTGGAGGGAGGGAGGAAGGATTGATGGAGGAAGAGGGGAGTGGTGGAGGGAGGGAAGAGAGGGGAGAGGGGAGGTGGGAGGGGAGGGAGGAAGGATTGATGGAGGGAGGGGAGTGGTGGAGGGAGAAGAGAGAGGGGAGAGGGAGTGGTGGAGGGAGGAGGAAGGATTGATGGAGGGAGAGGGAGTGGTGGAGGGAGGAAGAGAGGGAGAGGGAGTGGTGGGAGAGGGAGAGGAGGTGGGAGGGAGGAGGAAGAGAGAGGGAGAGGGAGGGTGGAGGGAGGAGGAAGGATTGATGGAGGAAGAGGGAGGAAGAGGGAAGGAGGAAGTATGGTTAAGTGAAAGGAGGACAAAGAAAAGAAAGAAGAGGATAGAGAGAAAAAGATAAAGAGACACAGAGAGAGAGAGAGAGAGGGGGGGAGACAGTATATCAATTAACCACAGGTGTTGGTTGAGGCAGAATTAATGGAACAAGACCAACCACATAACAACAAACACCTCAGTTAATGTCCTTTAAAATAACAGACACACACACACCTATCTCACTCGTGGTCGGCTCTTTTATCTTTCTCTCATTTGTTATTTTTTCCTCGTCTTTCTCTTCCATTTCTTCTTTTCTCTCTCCCATTTATTATTTTTTTCCTCGACTTTCTCTTCCATTTCCTCATTTTCTCTCTCATTATTATTTTCTTCGTTTTTCTCTTCCATTTTCTTCTTTTCTCATTTATTTTTTTCCTCGTCTTTCTCTTCCATTTCTTCTTTTTCTCGCTCCCATTTATTATTTTCGAGTAATTGTCAACCATTAATTGTTGTTTTCGTTTGATAAATTATTATTTAATTCAGAGAGATAGATTATGTGGGCGAGCGAGTGCATATTATTACACACACACACACACACACACACACACACACACACACACACACACACACACTACCCAGCTTTTTCACCAACACCACTATCACCACCACCGCTACTACCACTACCACCACCCAATACCAACACCACTACCAACACCACTCCACCACTACCCACTACCACAACCCAGTACCAACACCACTCTCACCACCACTACCACCACTACCACTACCACCACAGTACCACACCACTACCAAACCACTATCACCACCACTACCACCACTACTACCACTACCACAACCCAGTACCAACACCACTACCAACACCACTCTCACCACCACTACCACCACTACTACCACTACCACAACAGTACCAACACCACTACCACACCACTCTCACCACCCTACCACCCTACTACCACTACCTGACAGTACCAACACCACTACCAACACCACTACCAACACCACTATCACCACCACTACCAACACCAATACCAACACCACTACCACCACTACTACCACTACCACCACCAGTACCAACACCACTATCAACACCACTATCACCACCACTACCACAAGCCCCTGACTCTCACCTTCCCTACCTGTGATGAATGTTGACCAAGGTGAGTCAATTGACATCAACAACTTTCTACCACAGGGGTTTAAAAATGATGTAATTTCCTCTCACTTTTTTCCCTCTCCTCTTCCCAAAAGCTAAAACATTCATGGGCGCTCAGCAACCCATTGAACGTAACTAGTGACTTTTTTTTTTACTTTTTTTTTTTTTTTACTTTTTGTCAGTCTTGAGTTGCGAGGGAAATTGAGTTGACGTGTTGAATTATTACTCCTGAGCTAAATGTTAAACACTTTTGGCGAATTATTACTCCTGAGCTAAATGTTAAACACTTTTGGCGAATTATTACTCCTGAGCTAAATGTTAAACACTTTTGGCGAATTATTACTCCTGAGCTAAATGTTAAACACTTTTGGCGAATTATTACTCCTGAGCTAAATGTTAAACACTTTTGGCGAATGTTATCATCAGCGAATATGTTTTGAGCCGACTTGCTACCTATACCACTTAAGAGCCTCTGAGCCTCATAAGTCTCTACAGTTTTTAACCAGAGATGCAAGAGACTTTTTCATCACCGTCCACTTGAAACAAGAGACTCCTCCAGCGTGTAACAGTAGACTCTCTCCCTCTTCATCTCCGCCTCATCTTAGCCTTAAAAACCTGTCAGCCAGTCAGTTCTTGTGTAAGCCTCTTCCTGCTCCACTTCCTCCTCCTCTTTATTCTTTCTCCTGCTTCTCATTCTCTTCGTTCTCTTCTTCCTCCTCACACCCCCTCTTCCTGCTCCTCCTCCTCCTCCTCTTCCTCCTCCACCAGCCTTGACACACATCCGACCGAGCTGTGACCGATCAAAGTCATTCTCTTCCCCGTGACATTAACTTGGTCCTCCTTCCTCCTCTTAACTTTCCCTTGTTCTCTCTTCCAACAGTCACTCATTTCTTGGCCATCCTACGTCCCCCTCTCATGGGAACTTCCTTCTCTTCCTCCTCTTCCTACTCCTCCTCTTCTTCCTTACCCCCTCCCCTTCTCCTCCTTCAATAGAGCACTACCTCCTTCTCCCCCCTCTATACCCTCCCGTTCTCTTCCTTTCCCTTTGGACACCTCTTCCTTTTTTCTTCCTTTCTTTTCTCCTTCTTCTCCAAAATGTACTGTAAACTCTCTCCTCCTCCTCCTCCTCCTCCTCCTCCCTCTACCCTCCCTCTACCCTCCCTCTTCCTTCACCCTCCCTCTACCCTCCCTCACCCTCCCTCACCCTCCTCTACCCTCCCTCACCCCTCCCCACCCTCCTCCCTCCTCACCTCCCTCACCCTCCCTCTACCTCTCCCTCACCCTCCCTCTACCCTCCCTCACCCTCCCCACCCCCCAAGCACCAACCTGGAGACCGTCGTAGGTCCAGGAGCCAAACTTCATATTGCAGGACTGTTCGTCGAAGGGGAACCACTCGACGTCGATCTCACACGAAGACTTGTAGATGGCTGGCGGCCTCCACACCACCTCCCCCGTGTACTTGAGCGTCGCTTTTGTCATCAGCGTGACCTCGTAGTTTCCGTCCGCGCTGAGGGAAGAGGGAGAAAGGAAAACATTGATTAAACAAAGGAATTAGAAGAGACGTAATAAACAGTCATTTGATAGGATAAAAAGAATATAACCTCCTTGTAAGCCTCCTCCTTCACCTCTACCTCTTCCTCCTCCCTCTCCTCCTCCTCTTCCTCCTCCTCCTCCTCCTCTTCCTCCTCATCTTCCTCCTCTCCTCCTGTGATAAACCATTGGAAAAAAAATACAATTAACCTGAAAGAAAAAGAGTATCAAAAACCAATATTAAACCATGACATTAACATAAACAACAACATCGCCTCATAGTTGTTGTTCTTGTTTTTGTTGTTTTTGTTCTTGTTTTTGTTGTTGTTGTTGTGGTTGTCTGCGCTGAAGAACATAAAAATAAACCCGTTAATAAACCAGGAAAGAAAAAATGGCAGAAAAATTGATTATTAAAGGCGGTATAAAACATGAGTGTCACATAACAGGAGGAGGAGAGGGAAGAGGAGGAGGGGGAGGAGGAAGAGGGCAGAAGGGGGAGAAAAGTGATAAATGAGAGACACGAGAAGGTAAAGAGAGAGACAAGGGTCATCACTGGAGGAGATGATGTCAGGGTCGTGTTAGAGAAGACCAGGAAGAGATTTAGAGACAAGAGACACTGGAGAGAACTTAATAGATAAAGATAACTTTTTTAAGTTTGACCTTTGGGTTTGACCTTTGGGTTTGACCTTTAAGTTTGATCTTTGAGTTTGACCTTTGGGATTGACCTTGGGTTTGACCTTTGGGTTTGACTTTTGAGATTGACCTTTGAGTTTGACCTTTGGGTTTGACCTTTGAGTTTGACCCTTGGGTTTGACATTTGAGATTGACCTTGGGTTTGACCTTTGGGTTTGACCTCTGGGTTTGACCTTTGAGTTTGACCTTTGAGTTTGACTCGTGGGCTTGACCTTTGAGATTTACCTTGGGTTTGACCTTTGGGTTTGACCTTTAAGTTTGACCCTTGGGTTTGACCTTTGAGACTGACCTTGGGTTTTACCTTTGGGTTTGACCTCTGGGTTTGACCTTTGAGTTTGACCCTTGGGTTTCACCTTTGAGATTGACCTTGGGTTTGACCTTTGAGTTTGATCCTTAGACTTGACCTTCGAAATTGACCTTGGGTTTGACCTCTGGGTTTGACCTTTAAATTTGACCTTTGTGTTTGACCTTGTTCTTTGAACTTGCCCTTTGACCTGCCCTTTGACCTTGTCCTTTGACCTTGACCTTGAATTTGACCTTTGACACTTAACCCCCCTCCACACACAGCTCCCATTGGCCGAAGTGGAAGAAGAATTCAGAAAATAAATTACTTGATGTTTATTCTCATTTTTCTAGCGATTCTCAGATGTTTACAGATGTTTTCTTCTCTCTCGTCAGTTCTCTACATCACCGCCATAACATCAGTGACAGGTATGAGTGGTCGGTGTCACTCTCAAGGTTCATATGTGACTGGAATGTGTGTCATATTTGTCCTCATAAAAGTCACTTATTTCCTAAATGTCTCAAACTCATGTCACTTTCCTCCATAAGTGACAGCGGGAACTCATGTCATTTTTCCTTCATAGATGAGAGAAATTAATTTTATTTTCCTTCATAAATGACAAAAATTAATGTTATTTTTCCTTCATAGACGACAGAAATTTACATGACTCCCCCGAGCTTCACCCTCGACCCACCATAACAGTGACTCACGCCTCGACTATAACAGTGACTCAGGCCTCGACCCACCATAAACAGTGACTCACGCCTGACGCACGCCTCGACCCATAACAGTGATTCACGCCTCGACCCACCATAACAGTGATCACGCCTCGACCCACCATAACAGTGACTCACGCCTTCACTCCCCTAACAGTGACGCACGCCTCGACCCACCATAACAGTGACTCACGCCTCGACCCACCATAACAGTGACTCACGCCTCGACCCACCATAACAGTGACTCACGCCTCGACCCACCATAACAGTGACTCACGCCTCGACCCACCATAACAGTGACTCACGCCTCGACCCACCATAACAGTGACTCACGCCTCGACCCACCATAACAGTGACTCACGCCGCGATGTGAATCCAAGGTCCCCTCTCATGGTGTAATTGATTATCGGTTACCTCAGTAAAGCCCCCGTGGCCACTCAAGGGGCACTTAGGGCGAGGATGGCGCTTGAGGGCCACTGTTGCTCTGCCACTTGACGTCTCACTTAGAGGAGGAGCTGGTGGAGGAGGAGGAGGAGGAGGAGGAGGGGAGGTCACCTTGGAGAGTACCTGGAGGATGAGGTATCTGAGAGGGGGAAGAGGAGAAGAACGAGGAGGAGAAGAAGGACAAGGAGGACGAGGAGGAGGAGGACGAGAAGGAGAACGAGAAGGAGGAGGAGGAGAAGGAGGAGGAGGAGAAGGAGGAGAAGAGTCACCATAAAGAACAACCAGACCCTGAAATAACTATACTTGTCAGCTCTATAGAAGAAACTTAATCCAGGTTGCTGAGCGGTCATTAAGTTGTTACTACCGAGGAGAAAAAATATTGGAAGGTTAATAACGAAGGAAATGTTGAATGAAAGGAATTAAAATATCGATTAAAATTGACAACGAAACAGAAATGGTGGAAACAGAAGCAGTACAAAATCACAAGAACGAAGAATAAGAAGATAAAAAGATAATTACGATCAAAACAAAACAAAATTGAGATTACGAAATATGAAATGAAATCAAAGAGAAATTCTTAAGACTGTCCAAAAATAATTAAGAATGAAATAGCAAAGAAATGAAAGAAATACAAAGAAGGAATGAAGAAAGGTGTAGCCCTAATTGACGTGAGGCGTAATTTATATTCGGATTATTCGTCGCCTCTTTGTGTTCTCTTTGGGGCAGGACAAATTTTTTTAATCTAATCGTCAGCTTTTTCGTTTTATATGTGTGAGTGTGGGTAGGTGTGGGTAGTTGGGTGGGTATTTGTATGTGGGTAGATAAATAGGTATCTGGATATGGGTAGGAATACTATTGGTGTGGGTAGGTGGATATGGGTGTGGGTAGATGGGTAAGGTTATAGGTGTGAGTAGGTGGGTCGGATGGCTGTCAAACTTCACTCCATTCCCTTCACGAGAGAATTCCCTGCAGGTGTAAATAGTAATATGTGACGTGTATAGGAACAGACACACACACACACACACACACACACACACACACACCTCCATCACCACCCCTACACCACCTCCTCGCACGCCCATCCCCCCTCCACACGCCCACCCCCCCTCCACAAGCCCACACGCCTACCTGCTGAAAACAAGAGACCTGATAGCTAGGAAAATTCCCCTCAGAGGCTGTAAACTGGACCAATAGAGTGTTGGATCCTTTGTTTGTCCAGAGCCAAGGGTGAAACACTCTCAAAAGGCTGAGCGGCTTGAAAGGGTCGCCCAATAGTCCATGAAGTGACAGGGAGACAGGGAGAGAGAGAGAGTATGACAGGGAGACAGGGAGAGAGAGAGAGAGAGTATGGCAGGGAGCGATTATAACAGGGAGAGAGAGTGTGTGACAGGGAGACAGGGAGAGAGTATGGCAGGGAGACAGGGAGAGAGTATGGCAAGGAGACGTGGAGAGAGTATGAAAGGGAGACAGAGAGAGAGAGACAGGGAGACATTGAGAGATTGACAGGGGGACAGGAACAGGGATAAAGATAGAGAGGGAAGAGCATTAGAGAGAATATGGAAGAAAGAAGGGTAGGCAGAGAGAGAGAGAGAGAGAGAGAGTTATATTAAACCATAAGACCAAAGAGAAAGCTAGAAAGTTCAGCTGGGAGATAATAAGGTCAGAATCTTTTAATGGATTTCTTTTCACTATAAAAAACTTTCCAATTTTAACTTGTGCTCTCTAAGTGGCGGAGTAGACCCAGTGATCCCTAGCCTTGACTATCTCGTGTGATAAGTGGTTGCTCGTGGGGTCGTGTAATCTACCTTAATATTATATAACCGGTATACTTATATGCGCTCTAGAGAGAACCTTAAATGATGTTAAGTAAAATTATATTCAAATTATCACTCTTGAATGTCTCCTCTGTATCTCAACGTGACCTTAACAACAACATAATTAAAAGTTGCGACCCCTGTGTACCAGCCCAGCCGTCAAGATATAAAATTACATCAAAGAACATGAAATATAAACATGGCCGGGGGTCTCTAGCTCAGTACATCTCACAGAAAATATATTTTTTATCTTCTCTTCCATTTCCGCTTTAATTTCCCGCGCTCTACGGATACGATAACAAATAAACGGCATGAAGAAACGCCATCGCAGAGGCTAGAGTCCGTCGAAGGTCTGACGGAAGGAGGAGGACGAGGTTCAGAGTGTCGTAAACCTGTTTTTATAGGGTCGGAGCGCCCTCTTTTTATGGATTGTTAAGAGTGTTGGATCTTGTTTGGTTGGAGGGAAAACAATGGAGATCGTTGTCTTTTGAGTCGTCTCTATTCATGGGATGATACTGGTGTTGAATACTGTATTAAGGCGACGAGAATCCATGTTATTTGAGATGTTTATATTCGAGGAGGAGGCAAATATTGATACACGAGAATTTAAAGGTGTCGGATCCTGATTTGTACAACGCGAAAACAAATGACACTATTGTCTTGCGTGCTGCGTATCTTTTAGGGGACATTTATAGGTATCGGATCCTTCTTGGAGGATGAGAAAACAACGGCCCTTTGAGATGTTTATATTTCGGTGTCCGTCTTTGCTTATAGCGGTGTTAGATCCTACTTAAACGACGAGAAGACAGTCGAGATATTTATATTCGGATCCACCTGTATAAATATGGAATGCTAAGAGTGTTGAATCCTACTTGAAACACGAGAAACCATTAAAGATGTTTGTATTCGGCTTTACTGTATTTATGGGATGTTAAGAGTGTTGGAACCTATTTGAACGATGGGAAAACAATAGCCCTTTGAGAAGTCTCTTTTTCGTGGGGCTGACTATTCTCGTTTCGTCTATGACTCGTTTCAACAAAGATTGATTCGCTGGATCGTAAAGCCGGTTTGTATATTCGGTTTAGTTGTAGAAATGGCTTTGAAAACCTTTTAACACAACGTGATGGCAGGAGAATTTTCTTTTAACGAGTTTGGATTTTGAAATACTGATGTAAAACCCAGTGTGAAAGCTTTATATTTCTGCTCCCTGGTTAGTTAAATCTGGTGTGTGTGTGTGTGTTGTGGGCGGTGGATTTGTTCTCTCTCTCTCTCTCTCTCTCTCTCTCTCTCTCTCTCTCATACAAAGAAAAAAGTAATAAATGCCTGATTAATTATGCCAGAGATAATGAGAGAGGGATTAAATTTTCTTTCTTTCTTTCTTTCTTTCTTTCTTTCTTTCTTTCTTTCTTTGAGCATGTGTGTTCTTCTTATCATTTAATTGTTATGTTTAATATCTCGTTTATTTCCCATTTATATTTTTCCCATTTCTTCATCCTCTCTCTCTCTCTCTCTCTCTCTCTCTCTCTCTCTCTCTCTCTCTCTCTCTCTCTCTCCTAATTACCTTTATCTACTCATATTATTTCTTTCCAAAACAATGTTCCTTGACACATAAAAAAAGACAAACTTGCTTCACCTCATTAGACAAAAAAGACAAACTTGCTTCACCTCATTAGACAAAAAAGACAAACTTGCTTCACCTCATTAGACAAAAAAGACAAACTTGCTTCACCTCATTAGACAAAAAAAGACAAACTTGCTTCACCTCATTAAATAAAAAAGACAAACTTGCTTCACCTCATTAAACAAAAAAGACAAACTTGCTTCACCTCATTAAAAAAAAAGACAAACTTGCTTCACCTCATTAAACAAAGACAAACTTGGCTTCACCTCATTAGACAAAAAAGACAAACTTGCTTCACCTCATTAGACAAAAAACAAACTTGCTTCACCTCATTAACAAAAAAGACAAACTTGCTTCACCTCATCAAAAAAGACAAACTTGCTTCACCTCATTAGACAAAAAAGACAAACTTGCTTCACCTCATTAGACAAAAAAAGACAAACTTGCTTCACCTCATTAGACAAAAAAGACAAACTTGCTTCACCTCATTAGACAAAAAAGACAAACTTGCTTCACCTCATTAGACAAAAAAGACAAACTTGCTTCACCTCATTAGACAAAAAAGACAAACTTGCTTCACCTCATTAGACAAAAAAAAGACAAACTTGCTTCACCTCCTTTGCATATTATTTTAAAAGGTGGAAGTGTTGCCAGGTGATGTTATTATGGTAATGTTGGTGAAGTTAACGAGAAGTGTTCCACCTGGCGCAGTCTGTCCGAGATGAAATTATATGTTCAACACCTGACTTGGTTTTTTTTTCACTCTGTCTGTGTGTGTGTGTGTGTGTGTGTGTTTGTGTGTGTGTGTGTGTGTGTGTTTAATTTATCACCATTACCAGCAGTTGTTTAATTTTGCATCATCATTATCACCACCACCACCACCACCACCACCACCACCACCACCATCATCACCATCAACTACAGAGACACCAAGTTTAAGAAGATTCAATGATCAATACAACACACGACACTATCACGTCCACTATACCCCCCTGCCCCCCCACCCCAGCCGCCCCCCCCCCAGCCGCCCCCACCCCAGCCGCCCCCACCCCCCAGCCGCCCCCACCCCCAGCTGCCCCCACCCCAGCCGCCCCCACCCCCCTGAAATGAAACAGTTGCCCCGGGGTCGCTGATATGGCTGGGGGTGAGGTGAAGGGAGGGGTAATCCCAACTCCGTCCCTTCAGGAAGCTCGATCACTGGTGACGGTGTCGATAAGTGAGACAGACAGACAGACAGACAAGGCACACGTACAGAAAGACAGACAGACAGATCGAAAAAGAGACAAACAAACAAAACAGAAAAAAACAGACAGACAGAAATTAGACAGACATAAAAACAATCCTTAAAAAATGATACAGACAGAAAATACAGACAGACAGAAAACGGCTATGGTGTGTGGCTCGGTTAACCCGGAAATAACAAAGGAAACAGGAAAAGGGATGAAACAATAGCGTAGGGGAAGAGAAAGAGAGAGAAGAATAAGAACGGAAAGAGAGAGAGGTGAAGGGTATGCCGGGTTGAGGGAAGGAAGGGGGAGAAGTGAGGTGGGGTGAGGTGGGGTGAGGTGAGGTGGGGTGAGGTGAGGTGAGGTGAGGTGAGGTGAGGTGAGGTGGAGGTGGTGGGGTGGGGGGTGGGGTGAGGTGAGGTGAGGTGGGGTGGGGTGAGGTGAAGTGAGGTGGGGTGAGAGGTCAAGGGATACCGGGCAGAAGGCGGGATAAGAAGTGATCAAGGGATACCGGGCAGAAGGCGGGATAAGAAGTGATAATAACATTGAAATTAAAAAATAAACTAAAATAGAAACAAAAGAATAAAACAAATAAAGAAGTAAGGAATAGGAGGAAATAGCAATAATAAAACTGAAAATAAGAGCAAAACAAGAAGAAATACAATAAGAGGGGCAAGGGATTGTAGAGAAAGAAATATATTGACACCGATTAAAGAAAGGGGAAAACACGCAATTGTATAGATAAATAGTAGAAAAAATGCAATAATGTTAGGGGAAGTGAATGATGAGGAAAGGGTAAAATAGGAGAGAAGAATTTAATAGTGGTAACTGAAGAACGTAGGGAAATTTAGACAACTCAGGGGAAACATTCATTAGTCAGGATAAAAATTGGAATATGGGGAAATTTATATAGATCAGGTTGGGTCATGTTAAGAAAAAATAATGGAAACATACAAAAAATATCTTAAATTCCCTGTTATTATTATTTTTAAATTTAGTTCAGGTCAAATTAGGTCATATTAGGTTTGGTTCAGGTCAGATTAGGTTTAAGCAAGTCATACAGTATTATTAGATTAGTTCAGGTTAGGTCAGGTCAGATTAGGTTTGAGCAAGTCATACAGTATTATTAGATTAGTTCAGGTCAGGTCAGGTCAGATAAGGTTTGAGCAAGTCATACAGTATTATTAGATTAGTTCAGGTCAGGTCAGATTAGGTTTAAGCAAGTCATACAGTATTATTAGATTAGGTCAGGTCAGGTCAGGTTAGATTAGGTTTGAGCAAGTCATACAGTATTATTAGATTAGTTCAGGTTAGGTCAGGTCAGATTAGGTTTGAGCAAGTCATACAGTATTATTAGATTAGTTCAGGTTAGGTCAGGTCAGATTAGGTTTGAGCAAGTCATACAGTATTATTAGATTAGGTCAGGTCAGGTCAGATTAGGTTTGAGCAAGTCATACAGTATTATTAGATTAGGTCAGGTCAGTTCATTTTAACGACTCAGGTCAGGTCACATTATTAACTTAGGTCTCAGGGCAGATGAGGGATTTTTGCCTATAAACAGTTCCACCGAGGTTCATGTCAACAAACCCAACGACAGTTTGTAAAAAAAAAATCCCACTCGTGACAGATCAGAACCCCCCTGGCCGTCACAGCCTGTCAGCCAGTCTCCCTCCTCTAGCTTCGTATGCACAGTCAAGAAATAATCATAGGCACTGAGGAGGGTCCTGTGAGTCTGTAACCAATTTATCACTCACCTGCTCGAGGATTTGTACCATTCCTGTTTTAGATTAACCTGAAAAAACCTGGAATTAAAGGCCAGTTGATATTTCCTCTTTTATTACGTGTTTCCAGTTTCCAGTTTCCAAAGTCATTGGACAAGGATACGTGGATAGTTTTCAGTAACTCCCAATTTATTTTCCGCATTTAAATTGGATCTGTGGGATGATTTTTGTTTTGTTATCCTATGTTATTTCGCCATACAGTGAAGGCGTCTGTTTTAGTACATAAGGTTAAGCAGAAAAATCGATCTAACTAATAATTTACTATTGCAAGCGTTTACTAAGTCCTTCCTGTCAACAAAAGTATTAAATATGACCAAAACAATACTCCTATGTCTTTTTTTATGGTGTAATATTTCCGTGTATAATATTTACGACGTCACAGAAAATATTATACAAAATGGTCTTACATGATGAGAAAGGGAACCGTGTAGTCCTCCGTCTTCACGTCACATAGTCCCCTCCTTCACCTCATAGTCCCCCCCTTCACCTCCATAGTCCCCTCCGTCTTCACCTCACGTAGTCCCTCCGTCTTCACCTCACATAGTCCCTCCTCCTTCACCTCACATAGTCCCCCCTTCACCTCATTAGTCCCTCCTTCACCTCACATAGTCCCTCCTTCTCCATAGTCCCCTCCCCTTCACCTCACATAGTCCCTCCCTCTTCACCTCATAGTCCTCTCGTCTTCACCTCCACATAGTCCCCTCCGTCTTCACCTCATAGTCCCTCCGTCTTCACCTCACATAGTCCTCCCCTTCACCTCACATAGTCCCTCCGTCTTCACCTCACACATGGTCCTCCCCTTCACCTCCTAGTCCCTCCCCCTTCACCTCCACAGGTCCCCCCCCTTCCTCGCATAGTCCTTTCACCACACATAGTCCCCTCCCTTCACCTCATAGTCCCCCCTTCACCTCACATAGTCCCCCCTTCCACCCCACATAGTCCCTCCCCTTCACCTCCTAGTCCCCCCCTTCACCTCACTAGTCCCCTCCGTCTTCACCACACATAGTCCTCCCCTTCACCTCCCATAGTCCCTCTCCCTTCACCTCACATAGTCCCTCTCCTTCACCTCACATAGTCCTCTCCACCTTCACCTCACATAGTCCCCTCCCCTTCACCTCATAGTCCCTCCCCTTCACCTCATAGTCTCCTTACCTCCACTAGTCCCTCCCCCTTCACCTCCTAGTCCCTCCCCTTCCTCCACATAGTCCCTCTCCCTTCACCTCACATAGTCCCTCTCCCTTCACCTCCATAGCCCCTCCCCTTCACCTCACATAGTCCCTCTCCCTTCACCTCACATAGTCCCCTCCCCTTCACCTCCATAGTCCCTCCCCCTTCACCTCACATAGTCCCCTCACCTCACACTCTATATTCTCACTATTCAACCCTTATCCATGGTACCTCAGCGGCTATAACGCCATCCTCACTGAAAATTTTCCTCGTTTATCCGAATATTTTTTTCTTATCCGAATACAAGGCCTCCTCTTCCCGTAGCTGTGGTTAGTTTGTCAGTTTCCCCTGGACTGAGTTCTTCGCCAGTGTGTTTTATTTCCGTTTTGTGTTCACTCTGTCATTCTTCTTCTTTCAGTTCCTTGTTTATTATTTATTCCTTAATTTATCTCCTAAAACCACATCACCTGAATTGAAGTTTTATCTAATTTTGTCCACTTTTATTTAGCATTATTTCAACACCTACAATAACACTGAACATACTACTGTCTATAAACTAACCTAAAAAATACAACAACAATATTTCACTACTCGAGTATCACCTGTAATCAACACCACCATCACCTGTAATCAACACCACTATCACCTGTAATCAACACCACCATCACCTGTAATCAACCACTATCATCACCTGTAATCAACACCACCATCACCTGCAATCAACACCACTCACCTGTAATCAACACCACCATCACCTGTAATCAACACCACCATCACCTGTAATCAACACCACCATCACCTGTAATCAACACCACCATCACCTGTAATCACCACCACCTGCATCACCATTCAACCTCTCACCTAAATCACCTTCCACACACACACTGTCTTTCTGTGTATGGAGACAGACACTCATAGGGGACATAATCACACAACACACACTGGCCACTTCACCCACCGTCAACACCATGCTGCTCACTCACTCACCTCATGTGTGTGGACCTCCAATCTCTCTGTCGACACTTCCACATCCCTCTTATATTAACTCACACTGCCTCCCTCCCTCTCTACCGCTCTTCCTGCCCCTCTCTCCCTCACTACACTGGATGTCCATAATGTTACGCAACAGTCCATCCTGCTTGAAATATTTACTCCGGGAAGCTGAAAACACAGTGTTATGTTTGTACTCTCTCTATCTCTCTATCTCTCTCTCTCTTTCATCGTATCCAAGGCGTAAAGTCTTCGTACTCAAAGGGTTAAGTCATCGTACTCAGGGGTTAAATCGTCGTACTCAGGGGTTAAATCATTGTACTCACGGGGATAAATCATTGCACTCAAGGGGTTAAAAACCACCTTACTCAAGTGGTTAAGCTATCGTACTCAGACAGAGAGCGAAATTAAGACGATAGATTAATAATGACGCTTCTAATGAGACCTTACCTTCATCCAGGCGATACTCAATAGTTTATAATTACCTTAATTTAAATCTCTTTTTTGTACCATATGTTACCCTCTCTTGTCCCCATTCTCTTCCTTATCCTCCTTTTTCTTCATTTATCTCCCCTTTATTACCCTCTGTCTTGTACCTCCTCTTACTCTTCTTGTTTCACTAATCCCTTCTACGATTGGTCTTCTTCCCTTGTTCTCTTGTCAGTAATTCTCTGTGATGCGGTTATATTGTGTTTCCTTGTTTCCTTGTTCCTTGCTTCTTTCTTTCCTTGTTTCCTTGTTTCTTTCTTTCCTTGTTTCCTTGTTTCTTTCTTTCCTTGTTTCCTTCTTTCCTTGTTGTTTGTTATGTTATTTGCCGTTTTTTATGTTATTCTGTTAAACGTATTTATTTTTGTTGTGTCTCTTATTGTTTCTTTGTCATTACTATTTCCTTCTCTCTCTTTTTTTCCGTTTCCTCGTGCATCTCTCCTCCACTTCCTCCTCTATATCCATCTGTCTCATTCCTTGTTTTTCTTCTTTTTTCTTCACATGTTCGTTTACTGGTTTTCTCTCTCTCCCTCTCTCCTTTCTCTTATCTTCTACTTCCTCCCATCCTTCATTTTTCTCTTCCTCTCTCCCTCCTTTCATCTTTATTTCTGTTTCTTCCTCCACACCATCCTCCCCTCCTCCTACCCCTCCTTCCTCCCTCCCTTACCTCTCCTTCCTCCCCTCCTACCCCTCCTTCCTCCTCCTACCCCTCCTTCCTCCTTCCCTCACCTCTCCTTCTCCACGTAGTCATCTCACCTGGCAAAGATGACAGTGATCATCTCGGTAAAAGGTCACACGGTTCTCTCCCTCATGTATGTATACCTGTGGCTGTTCTGGCCTACACACACACACACACACAGGAGGAGAGACAGTGCTGAGGGCATTATCTCGACACACTCACTACCTCACACACACACAGGAGGAGAGACAGTGCTGAGGGCATTATCTCGACACACTCACTACCTCACACACACACAGGAGGAGACAGTGTTGGGCATTATCTCGACACCCTCACTACCTCACACACACACACAGGAGGAGACAGTGTTGAGGTCATTATCTCGACACACTCTTCCTCCCACACACACACACAGGAGGAGAGACAGTGTTGAGAGACAGTATCTCGACACCCTCACTACCTCACACACACACAGGAGGAGACAGTGTTGGGGGCATTATCTCGACACCCTCACTACCTCACACACACACAGGAGGAGGAGCAGTGTTGAGGTCCATTATCTCGACCACCTCCTGCCTCCACACACACACAGGAGGAGACAGTGTTGAGGGGCATTATCTCGACACCCTCACTACCTCCACACACACACACAGGAGGAGACAGTGTTGAGGTCATTATCTCGACACACTCACTACCTCACACACACACAGGAGGAGAGACAGTGTTGGGGACAGTGTCTCGACACCACCCTCCCCTGCCCCTCCCACACACACAGGAGGAGACAGTGTTGAGGACGGTTCTCGACACACTCACTGCCTCACACACACACACACACACACACAGGAGGAGAGACAGTGTTGAGGACAGTATCTCGACACACTCACTACCTCACACACACACAGGAGGAGACAGTGTTGAGGGGCATTATCTCGACTTACCTCACTACCTCACACACACACACACAGGAGGAGAGACAGTGTTGGGGTCATTATCTCGACACTCACTGCCTCCCACACACACACAGGAGGAGAGACAGTGTTGAGGGCATTATCGACACACTCACTACCTCCCACACACACAGGAGGAGACAGTGTTAGGGGCATTATCTCGACACACTCACTACCTCCCACACACACACAGGAGGAGACAGTGTTGAGGCATTATCTCGACACCTCTACCTCACACACACACACAGGAGGAGACAGTGTTGAGGGGCATTATCTCGACTTACACTCACTACCTCCACACACACACACAGGAGGAGACAGTGTTGGGGCATTATCTCGACACACTCACTGCCTCACACACACACAGGAGGAGAGACAGTGTTGGGGGCATTATCTCGACACACTCACTACCTCACACACACACACACACAGGAGGAGACAGTGTTGAGAGTATCTCGACTTACACTCACTACCTCACACACACACACAGGAGGAGACAGTGTTGAGGCATTATCTCGACACACTACCTCACACACACACAGGAGACGAGTGTTGAGGGCATTATCTCGACACCCTCACTACCTCCACACACACAGGAGGAGACAGTGCTGGGGGCATTATCTCGACACACTCACTACCTCACACACACACACACAGGAGGAGACAGTGTTGAGGCATTATCTCGACACACTCACTACCTCCCACACACACAGGAGACAGTGTTGAGGCATTATCTCGACACACTCACTACCTCACACACACACAGGAGGAGACAGTGTTGGGGGCATTATCTCGACACCCTCACTACCTCACACACACACACAGGAGGAGACAGTGTTGAGCATTGTCGACACCCTCACTACCTCCCACACACACAGGAGGAGACAGTGTTGAGGGCATTATCTCGACACCTCACTACCTCACACACACAGGAGGGTGTTGAGGCATTATCTCGACACACTCACTACCTCACACACACACAGGAGGAGGGCAGTGTTGAGGGCATTATCTCGGCACCTCTGCCTCCACACACACACAGGAGACAGTGTTGTTGGGGGCATTATCTCGACACCCTCACTACCTCACACACACACAGGAGGAGACAGTGTTGAGGGCATTATCTCGACACCCTCACTACCTCCCACACACACACAGGAGGAGGGCAGTGTTGAGGGGCATTATCTCGACACACTCACTACCTCACACACACACAGGAGGAGGGCAGTGTTGAGGCATTATCCTCGACACCCTCACTACCTCACACACACAGGAGGAGAGACAGTGCTGAGGCATTATCTCCCGACACACTCACTACCTCACACACACACACACAGGAGGAGGGCAGTGTTGAGGCAGTATCTCGACACCCTCACTACCTCACACACAGGAGGAGACAGTGTTGAGGCATTATCTCGACACCTAACTACCTCACACACACACACACACAGGAGGAGAGACAGTGTTTGAGGCATTATCTCGACACCCTCACTACCTCACACACACACACACACACACAGGAGGAGACAGTGTTGGGGGCATTATCTCGACTTACCTCACCTCACACACATGGGAGGAGAGACAGTGTTGAGGGCATTATCTCGACACACTAACTACCTCACCACACACACACAGGAGGAGAGACAGTGTTGAGGTCATTATCTCGACACACTCACTACCTCACACACACACAGGAGGAGAGACAGTGCTGAGGGCATTATCTCGACACACTCACTACCTCACACACACACACAGGAGGAGAGACAGTGCTGAGGGCATTATCTCGACACACTCACTACCTCTCCACAGGGAACACAACCACTCACACCTTCCACCTTAACTAATATTTTGTTCACGTTTATTTTTCTTTCTTCAAGTCTTCTGTATCAAGATCAATGTATTTGTTTTCTATCTTAATTTATTATGTATTTATCCTTATTTATTTCCCACCGTAAGTAAATAAGAAATTAATCTACGTCTGTTTACTTTTCTTTATTATTATTATTATTATTATTATATTCAATTTGGTCCCGATTTTTATAATTCTTCTAATTATTATTCATTTATTCTCTCTTCATTTATATTCAGTGTCATTAAGTCTTAAAATCCACGACGTTCATTCATAAAGATCCTTAAGACAATATTTTCCTCGTAACTGAAGACACGGGAACTCAACTCCAGCAATGGTGAGAGTCTCGGGGGAAATTTGGAGCCATTATGTCCGCCATTACTGTACCGTGCCTTTATATAGGGAAGGTCATGTGAGAAAGTCCTGTTCAATGGACCAATCACAGCAACGGAGGCTCAGGCTGGCTAGTCACAGTGAGGAAGGGTACTACAGGGGACCAATCACAATGAGAAAGGTTACTACAGGGGACCAATCACAGTGAGGATCGGGAATACAGGGGACCAATCACAGTGAGAAAGGGAAATACAGGGGGCCAATCACGGTGAGGAAAGGCATAACAGGGGACCAATCACAGTGAGGAAAAGAATTTACAGGGGACCAATCACAGTGAGGAAGGGTACTACAGGGGCCCAATCGCAGTGAGGAAAGGCTTTATAGGGGACCAATCACAGTCAGGAAGGGCACTAACATGCATAAGAACATAAGAACTTAAGAATAGAGGAAACTGCAGCGGGCCTATTGGCCCACACTGGGCAGTCCCATTTACGCCCAAACCCTATTGCTCATATAAGCATCCAACCTATGTTTGAAGCTATTCAGCGTATTCGAGTTAATGATGATATTTGGTAACTTGTTCCAGTCATCCACTACTCTGTCTCCAAACCAGTGTTTACCAATTTCGCGCCTAAATCTAAATTTGTCTAATTTAAAACCATTGTTACGACTTCGCTCCTGGTTGGATAGTTTGAGTACCTTTGTAATATCCCCTTTGTTTAGCCCTGACTTCTATTTATACACCTCTATCATGTCGCCCCTCATTCTACGTCTCTCGAGGGAGTGCAAATTAAGATGCTTTAACCTGTCTCTGTACTCAAGGTTCCTAATGCCCGGGATTAGTCTTGTCATTCTCCTCTGGATTCTTTCCAAGGATTCTATATCCAGTCTGTAATACAGTGACCAGAACTGCGCTGCGTAATCCAGGTGAGGTCTCACAAGCGCAAGATATAATCTTAAGATGACATCGCTAGTCTTGTAACTAACACTCCTTTGTATGAACCCAAGTGCTTTATTAGCCTTGTTACGAGCAAAAACACATTGTTTACTTGGCTTAAGATTCCTGCTTATCATTACTCCTAAATCTCTCTCGCAGTCGGATTTCTCAATGGCATCCTTGTTCATCTGGTAACTGGTTTCCTGTTTACGTCTCCTATACTGAGTACTTTACATTTGTCCACATTGAATTTCATCTGCCATTTTTCAGACCATTCGAAAAATTTGCTTAGATCTTCCTGTAGTTTTGCTGAGCCCTCGTGAGATTTAATTACACGTCCTGTTTTAGTGTCATCAGCAAATTTACTTATGTTGCTGTCTATGCCGATATCTATGTCGCTTATGTATATAATAAATAATAATGGTCCAAGTACTGAGCCTTGGGGAACTCCACTTGTGACATTGCTCCAATGGGATTTAGCTCCGTTAATGGTCACTCGCTGTTTCCTATCCTGTAACCACGCCCTAATCCATTTTATAATATTACCTTTAATGCCATGTGCTTCTACCTTTCTTATTAGTCTTTCGTGGGGGACTCTGTCGAAGGCTTTGCTAAAGTCGAGATATACCACATCATAATTGTGCCCCTCGTCCACCTATTCGAAAACTGATGAAAAGAATGTTAATAGATTAGTTAGACATGAACGCCCGCTTGTGAAGCCATGCTGGGAATCATTGATCAATTTGTGCTTGTCCAGGTGGTTTCGAATAGAGTTTGAAATGATTGATTCCAGTAATTTGCCTACAGTTGATGAATGACTGATTGGGCGGTAGTTAGAGGATAGTGATCTATCCCCCTTCTTGAAGATCGGTATTACATTCGCTACCCTCCAGGATTCTGGAACTACAACTGTTTTTAAGGACATGTTAAACAACTTTGCTAAGGGCATACTAAGCTCTTCCTTACATTCCTTTAATACTCTGGCAAATATCTCATCGGGACCAGGTGACTTATTAGGCTTTAGTTTGTCTATTTGCTTACTAACATCGTTACTAGTCACTACTATCTCGCTTAATTTGTTTTCTTCACTATCTTTGAATAGAGTCGGTGCCTCCGATATCATGTTTAAATTTTCGGTGGTGAAAACTGTTGAAAAATATTTATTCAGATTATTGCTCATTTCTCCGTCGTTATCAATTAGCTCGCCGGTATCTGACTGTATTGGCCCAATCTTGTCTCGTGTTTTAGTTTGATACATTTGATAGAATCCCTTGGGGTTTGTCTTCTCCTCCTTTGCTATTCTCAGCTCATTATTCCTCTTTGCTTTCCTTATCTCGGTCTTAACCCTACCGGCCAATACCTTATAATAATCCCGGAGGTAAACCTCGCCACGATTTATCCTCCTACCTATAGCCTTCCTTTGACCAATAATGTTCTTTAAATAATTAGTTATCCATTTACGGTCATTGTTGTTTGATCTGAGTATTTTGTATGGTATTGTCTGCCTTTGTGCATTAAGTAACTCATTATTTAATTTGTCGTGGAACTCGGCAACCTCAGGTCTCGTTATCAGGTCGGTTTCAACAGTCAGGTCCAAGTAGTTCACCCCCAAGCGTGCTGCCCCTTCTCTCAACTGCTTCTTCAAACTATCAAAGTTTGCCCTTCTGAAATCTGGGACTTTTGTGGAATTTTCCTTACCGCTGCCCTGAAAATCTAACTGGAATCTAATTTCTTTGTGATCGCTGTTTGCAAGTTCGTTCCCTACCTCGACATGACCAATGAGGTTTTCTCTGTTCGACAGAACTATATCGAGTATATTATTACCCCGGGTGGGTTCGGTTATATGTTGACTTAGGAAACAGTCCTGGATTGTTTCAAGAAAATCCTCTGATTCTAAGTTACCCATAAGGTCAGTCCAATCTATTTGGCCAAGGTTAAAGTCGCCTACTATACAGACTTTGTTGTGTATGGAAGCCCTGCGCATTTCATCCAGATAAGTCGCTCATTAACTCTATCAAGATTGGGAGGTCTATATATTACTCCTGTGATTAATTTTTCCCTACCGTCGATTAATTCTATCCAAATTGTTTCTATATTCCGCTCAGTTTTTATTTCCTTATTTATTTCACACTTCAGATTATCCCTGACATAGATTGCTACTCCGCCTCCTTTCCTAAGCTGCCTATCGGTATGGAATAATTTGTAACCCGCACTTTGGTATTCGACCGGCAACTCGCGTGAGTCTAGGTTGATCCATGTTTCAGTGAATGCTATTATATCGATTTTTTCGGTACATACCAAGGCCCTAATATCATCCATTTTGTTTCTCATACTTCTACTGTTCGCATAGTAGACATTTAAGTTAGTCGTGTTCTGAGTCCTCCCTTTGCCGCGTTTAGTTTTAAACTCCGTTTAATTTAGTTTTGTCATCATTCCTAACACTATTTCCCTGTAATCTTTCACTTTGTTTACCCGCTCCCACTGCAGTCTCCTCCACCCCCGTGCTCACATGTTGCCCTAGCAGTTTAAAGACTTCTATATCTTTTGGACTGCCCTTTCAAGAGCCCCAGCCAGGGTAGCCACCCCATCCCGAGACAGGTGCACCCCATCCCTAGCATAAAGGTCCCTTCTGCCGTAGAAGTTGTCCCAGTTGTCAATGAATGGGACTGATATTGACTTGCAATATCTGTCAAGACGGCTGTTGACACCAACTGCCCTTGACAACCATTCATTGCCAACTCTCCTTCTAGGCCAATAGTAAACTCTCTCTCTCTCTCTCTCTCTCTCTCTCTCTCTCTCTACGCTTTTAGTCATCCACAGCGTTATTCCCCCTCTCCATTTTCTTTACCAAATTCCAGGTCTCTCTCCACCTTATCCACTCTCTTCTCTACTACCCCTTCTCCTCAATCACAATTACTCGCCCATTTACTCCCCCTTCACCCTTATCCCCGGCATAACACTATATTTACCCTGTTTCTGCCTGACTGAACAAGTAAGACACAGGAGCCATCAATAACCCTACGTCTGGCAGTCACGCTATATTTACTCCTGGCATTTGTAAAGTATCCTGTACAACATTTTAGAAATTAAATTATTACGTGTTTTATCTTCTTCATGTTTATTGTCTTGTAAATGCACATCTATGGTAATTTTGTTCATTTGTTTTGTATTTTTTTAATCGTACGTCTGGTAGATCCGCGTTGCTTACTCCTGATCACAGCAGAGGTTCTCGTACGGATAATACAATTTTCTTTTTGTGTATATATAATCATTTCATACACACTTTTAGTCTTGAATCTTGGTATAATTTGTATTTTTTTTTTTTGCAAATTAATGGTTCATTTGACGTTTAGTGTATAAGAATTAATGATATTCATGTTTTATAATGAATTTCTTCCTAGAATTATACGTCAGCCATCTTGTAGTCACTCGTGTCGTTCCATCACATTCACCACAGTTCATTCTTTCATAACCTCCCAACGGAGAGGATTCAAGTTTCTCTCTCTTCCCACTTGTTCCTCTCTCTCTCTCTCTCTCTCTCTCTCTCATCTACCTGTTGACCCATCACCTTCAAACTCATTTATAAGGTTCTTCTGCGTCGTTCTTTGAAGTTTATTTTTTTTATTACCTTCGGAGTAAAGGAGCACGGCCATGAGATGAAAAGCGTAGATCTTTGACAGGTGGTGACAGGTTGGGAGGCTGGCTGTGTACATGACTACTGTGCAATGATAATTATAATAGTAATGACCCTTAATTATTATGTCTAGGTGATATAATTAGGATACATGTACTGTACTTGTATATGTTTACATACATACATACATACATACATACATACATACATACATACATACATACATACATACATACATACCACTCGGACCTTCTGTCTCTCCTTATATAGCTGTCACTCCTTCCTTCTTTACCTCACACAGACTCTCAGGGGTCAGCAAAGGTCATCTCAGATCACAGTGCCTGAGAGGTGACATCTCCTCCACTCAAACTATTCATTAAGTTGTCACCAGGCCAGGTCACCAACACTTCCCGGTGACCCTTCTTGATGGCGTGACAGGCATGTTGGTGACTGTTGTTGGAGACTTGCTGGTGATTGTTATTGGTGACTGTTGTTGGTGATTGTTGTTGGTGACTGTTGTTGGTGATTGTTGTTGGAGACTTCCTGGTGATTGTAACGGAGGGTTGTTTATGGTGATTTTTGTAAGGCGTCGTTGCTGGTGATTGTAATTAATAACTGTTTTGCGGTGACTTATTTGTGATTTAATAATGGTGATTGATTTTTTTTTATGTGATTGTTAGAACATCACTCAAGTATGCTTCAGGTGGTTCAGGTACTCCTCCGTGTATACCTGCAGGAGGAGGACCTGCCGAAGGTATCGCTTAGCTCTTTACTGCTTCTTCTAATGCAACTCCACGATGTTTCAGAACCACACACACACACACACACAAACACACACACTATCTGACTGACGGGTGCCATAAGGGGTACACTTCTACTCTTGAGGCCTTATTTTTGTCCTTGTTACGTGATGTTTACTTTCTCCTGCGATAAGAGAGAGTATCAAGACGAGAATGGGCGCTTCTGAAATCACGAGACACTGACATCATTATCTGGCGTTAGCTTCCTTGTCCAGAAACACTGCCAGGCGAAGGAGAAATGCCAGTCTCTATTCATTGTCCGTGTGTTGTTGTTGTGTTTATGGTGCGGTGTGAGAGCCATTGTCAGCAAGATGAGGAGGGTGAGTTGAGACCAGCTCCTCCGCCCTCGGTTGTGAAGGCATCAAGCTCACAGGGAACTTGACTTCCACTCTCGCAGTCTGTTGATACGACAGCGGAGTGACACATGCACACACACCGAGTCCACCTCTCTCTCTCTCTCTCTCTCTCTCTCTCTCTCAATACTACAAAGCTCCATCAGCTGTCAAGTCGCTCTGTCTCGCTCGTGTTGTGTGTTTGAGCCGTTGTGTGGCGCTACTGGCACCCGGGGTACTTATCTTCCGCTCTCAAGCCGTTGTTGGGGGTGGTGGATACTGCGTTACAAAAGGAAGCAAGGAAATGTAGCGTTACTAGGGAGGAGAATGTTGTGTTATTGCGTTACTAGGGGGAGGAGGATATTGCGTCTTTGTGTTACTTAGGAGGAGGAGAATATTGCGTCTTTGTGTTACTTAGGAGGAGAAAGATGTTGCGTCTTTGCGTTACTTAGGAGGAGGAGGATGTTGCGTCTTTGCGTTACTTAGGAGGAGGAGGATGTTGCGTCTTTGCGTTACTTAGGAGGAGGAGGATGTTGCGTCTTTGCGTTACTTGAGGAAGGGAGGCAGGGGGGAGGAGTGTTACGTTATTAGGTTTAGGTTAGATTTCCTTCCTTCCTTCCTTCCTTCCTTCCTTCCTTCCTTCTTTCCTTCAGTAGAGCCCCACCCCTCCATCCAGCTTCCATTCCTGCTCCTATCGCTACTGCCTTCCTTACTCCCTCCCTCCTTCCATCCCTCTCCTCTTCCTTACTCCCTCTCTCCTTCCACCCCTCTCCTCTTCCTTACTCCCTCCCTCCTTCCACCCTTCTCCTCTTCCTTACTCCCTCCCTCCTTCCACTCCTCTTATCTTCCTTACTCCCTCTCTACTTCCACCCCTCTCCTCTTCCTCACTCCCTCCCTACTTCCATTCCTCCTCTCTTCCTTACTCCCTCCCTCCTCTCTTCCTCCTCCCTCCCCTCCCTTCCCCCTCCTCCCTCCTCTCTTCCCTACTCCCTCCCTCCTTCCAACCCTCCCTCCTTCCACCAACCTCCCTCCCTGCCACCAACCCTCCCTCCCTGCACCAACCCTCCCTGCCACCTATCAGCGTCGCACCCTGACCCCGCTCCCTGTGAGAATAAGTCCAACACAACAAACAGGAAAAAGAAATTTCAGTGGCACTTAGCACCAAGTTGAGAAAGGAGGTGCAAGACGTGATACAGGTGGCTTGGTTACTGACACCCGCTGAGAGAGAGAGAGAGAGAGAGAGAGAGAGAGAGAGAGAGAGAGTCTTGCTTACTAACACCCGCTGAGAGAGAGAGAGAGAGAGAGAGAGAGAGAGACGTGTCTTGCATACTACTACCTGCTGAGAGAGAGAGAGAGAGAGAGAGAGAGAGAGAGAGAGAGAGAGAGAGAGAGAAAATATAGAAAATACGAAGGATAAATAAAAAAGAGAGAATTAAAGAAAACGTAAGAGAGAGAAATAAAAGAGAGAAAGAAGAAATTGACTCGCTTCCTCATTATCGTTGGCATAATTAATCAGGCATTGTTACCTGTGTGTGTGTGTGTGTGTGTGTGTGCGTGTGTGTGTGTGTGTGTGTGTGTGTGTGTGTGTGTGTGTGTGTGTGTGTGTGTGTGTGTGTGTGTGTGTGTGTGTGTGTGTGTGTGTGTGTGTGTGTGTGTGTGTGCGTGTGTGTGTGTGTGTGTGTGTGTGTGTGTGTGTGTGTGTGTGTGTGTGTGTGTGTGTGTCTCAGTTCATGAACTAGTGAGTGTAAGAAGACTGAAGCATTTTAAAGTAGGTAAAATTGAAGGCTCCTGAAGGTGAATGAAGCGGTCGTTGTAGCCTTCTGCAGGATATAAAAGAGTGAAGGAGAAGTACGCAATAATGCAAACGCGAGAGAGAGAGAGAGAGAGAGAGACAGAGACAGACAGATTGACCGACAGACAGATTGAGAGAGAGAGAGACAGATAGACAGACCGACAGACAGATTGACAGAGAGAGAGAGACAGATAGACAGACCGACAGACAGATTGACAGAGAGAGAGAGAGAGAGAGACAGACCGACAGACAGATTGACAGAGAGAGAGAGACAGATAGACAGACGACAGACAGATTGACAGAGAGAGAGAGACAGAGACAGACGACAGACAGACCGACAGACAGATTGACAAAGAGAGAGAGAGAGAGAGAGACAGACCGACAGACAGATTGACAAAGAGAGAGAGAGAGAGAGAGAGACAGATAGATAGCTGTATAGAAAGATAGCTAAAGAGACAGAGTGAGAGAGAGAGAGAGAAAGAGAGAGAGGGAATTTAGATCATAAAAGATTCCTCCGTCATTATCTATTGTAACTAGACTGAC